>NW_006333460.1:0-354 GCF_000327345.1 Myotis davidii
ATACTGTTAGTCCTTTGGTATCCTTGGATTTTCATCTGCAGCTTTCAGTAACTGTGGGTTGAAAACAGTATTTTTGATTTCAAACCCAGAGTAAAAAGAAATATACTGTTTTACATTTGCCATTGGTCGAATGTGTGGATGCTTAAGGGCCAACTGTGGTTAAGTTGGGGAATCAAATGTTGTAAGTGGAATTTTGAGTGCATTGGTGTTTGCACCCCTAACCCTTATATTGTTTAAGCGTCAACTGTGTTATCTTTTTAGTTTGTTTGCATATTTAAGATAAACAATTCTGTTTTCCTCACATCTTGAATCACTCACCTGTTAAAAAATATATTTTTATTGACTTCAGAGAGG
>NW_006333461.1:0-354 GCF_000327345.1 Myotis davidii
GGGGTGGAGAGGACAGTGGCTAACAGGGGCCTTGCATTTGCATACAAACCACTGGTCAGCAATGGCAGTCACCGGCCCTGACTCCACACCGAACGCCACGGCCTGAGAAGTACCATCATCTTTGTCGCCATCATCAGCATCTTTACCACTTACATTTAACCGTAGTTGAGTGCCTGTCAGTTTAAACCTCACAATGAGTTTAGCACTTGACTTGCAAGCTGTTCTCTACCTGAAGGTATGCCTAGTTGATATACCTGTGCTTGATACTGCAGTATTTCTGTGGGAAAGAAAAACTAAGCAAAAACATACTCTTCATCCACTAAAGGAGATCAGCCCCAGGATAAGCAACATTTA
>NW_006333462.1:0-354 GCF_000327345.1 Myotis davidii
CCAGGGCTCTGAGGACTACACTTTGAAGACCAATGTTATAGAATGAAAGATATTTACACAAGTGTCTTTGTAAGCTGGCTAATTCCAACGAACTGTACCCATTAGTCATAAGAAAATGCAAGTAAATGCTAAACTGGAGGAGAGTAGGAGTAATCTGTGATGCAGACCCAATGCCTATGAAAGAGAAGGAAGGACGGATAAGTAGGAAGAGCCTTTGGACACAGCACAGTTTGAAGAAAGTATCCACCAAGCTAAGAGAACATTCCCAAGGAAAAAATTACCAGTGTGCAGGGATGTCCTAGCCCTAGAAGGCCATCATGCTCACTCATTGGCTGGGAGCAACCTAGGGGAAGC
>NW_006333463.1:0-354 GCF_000327345.1 Myotis davidii
GGTGAAAAACAGAAAGCTTTTCCTCTAAAATCAGGAATAAGGCAAGCAAGCTTACCACTTTTATTCAACATATAATACTGTAAGTCCTAGCTAGAGCAATTAGGCAAAGAGAAAAAGACATCCAAATCAGAAAGAAGTAAAATTGTCTCTGCAGATGACATAGAAAACTCCAAAGATGCCACAAAAGACCTGCTAAAAGTAATAGATGAATTCAGTAAAGAAGCAAGATATATAATCAACATAAAAATCAAGTACATTTCCACACACTAATAATGAACTACCCATAAAGACATTTGAAAACAACCCCATGTACAATAGCAACAAGAAGAATAAAATACTTAGGAATAAATTTAA
>NW_006333464.1:0-354 GCF_000327345.1 Myotis davidii
TAGCTATTGATCACTGGCAGGATTGCCTGGGATTTAAATTCTGTTTTAAACTGTTCCAAATCGTCTCAATGCCCTGCCCCAGGGTTTGGCAACCTGGACCCTACTGGCATTTCGGACCAGATAACTTCTTGTTGTGAGAGGCTGCCTTGCGCATTCAGGGAGTTTAGGCAGCATTCCTAGCTTTGATCTACCCGATACCAGTAGTACCTTCCCTTTCCCCAGTTGCGACAAAGAAAAATGTCTGCAGAGGTTGCCGAGTGTCCCCTGGAGGGCAAAATGCCCCTGGCTGAACATCCTTGCTATACCGTGTATGAAATTCCAATACTCATAGAATGCTAGGTGTATATAAAGATG
>NW_006333465.1:0-354 GCF_000327345.1 Myotis davidii
GTGTGTGTGTGTGTGTGTGTGTGTAAAATCATTCACTGAGCAAAAGGATGTTTGAAACTAGAATATCCCTAAGCTTGCAAATAAAAATCTATATATCTTCAAAATATAATCATGAGCATGAAAGCAATTTCTGGCCTAGGTCCCAGCCCCTAAGTGTGTCACCTAGCCAACCCTCCTGAGGAAAACAAAGGAACCACCCCTCCTCCCGCCTGCTGGGCCTGGCCTGAAGGCTGGTTGCTTTAATGAATGGCTTTTTCTGAAGATCTCTTAAGGAGAGCAAAAGTACTGAAACCATTTCCCGTTGGCTCTCTGGGAGATCAGCCTCAGGCATTCTCAGCACTTCCCCCAGCCTTA
>NW_006333466.1:0-354 GCF_000327345.1 Myotis davidii
TGCCTCCTCTGCAGCCACCCCATGTGCACAGGTACTGGTTCAGACAACACATGCATAGGCTCCGTCACAGATGTGAGGACTAGTGATGGTAAAAAGCAGACACAGAGGAAGGATGGGCTTTAATCCAGCATCCAGTGGCTGCAGCAGCTCACTTCCAGGAAGAGGCATGGAAGTGATGTCCAAGGCTTTGGCAATGCTGGCTGGACAGGATGCGGCATCAATTGAAGTGCCCAGAAGCAGCAATGCTATGCTCTACTGTGACTCAAGAGTAGAAGATTATGGGAGCTTCCAGGAGCACAGGTATTGTGGATGAATTTGTGTCTCCATAAAAATACCAAGCTGCAGAAAGGGAAG
>NW_006333467.1:0-354 GCF_000327345.1 Myotis davidii
ATTATGTGAGCATCTCTCAGCCTTATTCCTAATCTCTAAAATGGGGCTAATAATAACACCTAGTTCATAGGACTGTTTTAAAATGTAGACAGAAAGATGTGCATAAAGCACACAGTAGACCCATTATAACTATTGTTGTAGTTGTTATTGTTAATTGCTGCTGTTATATGAGGAACATTTCATAATGGGTTAGTCTGCATGTGGTCCTCTCTTGACTAGAGGAAAGACCTTTACCCCCCAAAAGAGGGGAGGGGGCTACTTTATTAAATAAACCAACAGACATTTTCTGTCCACCTGCTGGACACTGGGCTTGGACCTAGAGCGGCGGTTCTCAACCTGTGGGTCACGACCCCT
>NW_006333468.1:0-354 GCF_000327345.1 Myotis davidii
TTCTGTTCCATTGATCTGTGTGTCTGTTTTATATGCCAATACGATACCGCTTTAATTACTATAACTCTGCAATAGTTTGAAATCAGCTTTGTTCTTTTTTGTCAAGATTGCTTTAGCTGTTCAGGTCTTCTGTGGTTCCAAACAAATTTTACAATTCTTTGTTCTATTTCTGTGAAAAACGCCATTGGGATTTTGATAGGAGTTACATTGATGCCACATACTTTTTTGTCTTATTGCATTAGCTAGGGCTTCCTGTATGATGTTGAAAGACAGTGGTGAGAGAGGAAATCCTTCCTTTGTTCCTGATCTTAGTGGGAAATTTTTGAGTTTCCCACCATTAAGTATGATGTTAGC
>NW_006333469.1:0-353 GCF_000327345.1 Myotis davidii
GGAGAAGAGTTTTATAAAGCAGAGTCAAAATGAGGTATGTGCATGTATGTGTTTGTATGTGTGTCTCTGTATGTGGGTGCACACAAATATGTGCTGCTAAACTTCTACCCTTAAAATTAAAGCTCATTTGGCTCAGTGAAACAAATCTATTGAGCTTCCAGTTACTACCTGGAAATGTTCAAGAATTACTAATCAGATTATAAGAACTGGGATTATAAGAACAACGTAATTACTCCATTTCTATTTTGTTTGTTTTCTACAAAGGTTACTGGTGAATCTTTATTTAAACCAAAAAGACCCAAGGGCTTATCTTTAAGAACAGCAAGGGGAGAGGCTGGGCACTGTAGTTCATT
>NW_006333470.1:0-354 GCF_000327345.1 Myotis davidii
TGTAAAATGGGGGCAGTAATACCTACCTTGAAGAAGGCATTACATTCGATATTAGATATGATGTGACAGATACATGTGGGTACTCAGGAAATGTTCATTTCTCCTCCCTCCACTGAAGGACCATGGGGTGTGAGCCTGTTTTATTCTCCAGGCTGTGACCTCCTGCGGACAACCATGTCCTGAAGACCCCTATATGATGAGCAAATGGTGGAACCCACTCCAAGGCCTTCATTAGGCAGATGAGGACACTGCAGCCCAGAGAGGCAAAGTGACTGTCCAGATCCTTCAGCATGTGAATGGCAGAGTGTGGATTAGCGTATGGCTTAATTTAGAGGCCAGCACTTTTTACCCCCC
>NW_006333471.1:0-354 GCF_000327345.1 Myotis davidii
GAAGAAACTTCTAAATAAAATAAAATCATATTTCTCTGGATTGAAGTATATTGTATGGGACACAAATCTCTGTATTTTAAATTTTAAAAAAGGCAAACTCTAACACGTCCAAGTTTACACAAGCAAACATTTATAGTACAGGTATACATGTATAATTCTTATTCATGATATGGAAGATATTCTTGTTTCTGATTCTAAATTTAGGTGGATACACAGTCCAAATCAGTTTTTTTAATACTCAAAAATATGTGTCAATATATATTTTATCTTAGGCATTATAAGATTTTTAAATTACACTATAGTACATTAAGAAATGATGCTGGAGGAATATATCCCAAGAAACTAGAAACACCA
>NW_006333472.1:0-354 GCF_000327345.1 Myotis davidii
AATACCATTGCTTTATTCACCTCCTTATTCTTTATCAGTGACGTAGAATTGCTTTACTCCTTTGAAAACTTGGAACCAGCCCCGCCAGAGACTGGGAGGAGTTCTGGTTCTACTCCTTTGAGATTTTCCAGGCTGTATAACCTTTAAAAAATAAAAATATACTGCATCTTCCCAAAGAATGATTTCCATAAATAAAATGGTTTCCATATTTTTATATTTATGAGTTCAAACATTTGTTGTTAACAAACAACGCATAAACAGTACATCATGGACCATGTTTTTAGTAAATACAGGCTCTCCTTTTATCGGGGCATGGGCAGTATGAATGCTGCAGTCCCTGGGCCCTGTAGGTGG
>NW_006333473.1:0-354 GCF_000327345.1 Myotis davidii
CCAGAATAAGTTTCTAAGTGCCGTCTAATGCTTCCTAGACCTGTGACTAGGAGTAGGAAACATTTTTATTGTAACAGCTGCACATGGAATGTTTGCTCTCGGCCAGAAGTGTGAGGCTAGCATCTAATTCCTAACGTGCATGTACATCTTGCTATATGCACAGAGAAGTGATATCCAGAAGCACTTCACATATTATTATTAGTCACAGATTTATAGTTTTGACAGATTTTAATTCTAACAGGCAGAATTTGTGGGCATGCCTCTGTTACGTAGCCTATACTGCCAAAATTTTATTCAAATAACTAAAATAAAGTTTTAGACTAGAATTTTATTTCTAATATTATTAGAAGAACT
>NW_006333474.1:0-354 GCF_000327345.1 Myotis davidii
AAAAAAATATTTACACACATAAATATCCTGAATCTAATCAACTCTCTAATCAAACCACCAGTTTTCAGGAAATAAATAGGACAGAGGAATACTTTAAATAGTATCAGTCTGCCAACTCTAGAATGTGAGAAATTCCTCAAGATCAACCACCCAACTTCTTCAACAAATAAATGGCATGGAGAAAAAAACACATTATTGTGGGAGGGTATAGCAGAGAAAAGTCATCAGAAACTTGATAGTAGATATTAGGATAGTTCTTTTTATTGGGTATGATAGTGATATGTTAAAGATATACACTGAGGTATATGCAGGTTAAATGATAAAATGTCTAGGAATTGCTTTCAAATATTTCAC
>NW_006333475.1:0-354 GCF_000327345.1 Myotis davidii
TTATTCACTCTCACAAAGGGGAGAAGTCTTGACCCCCATCCTACTTCATCTCAAATGCTTTCTGACAAATGGGAAGGTGCATAGGCCAGGGGTAAGAAGTGCTTTCTGAATAGGAACATTCCCTTTGAGGTTTCCACAGAATTCTAGTGAAGACTCAAACCCACTCAGGTACCCACAATTTCATAGCTAGTTGCCTAAAGAAATAGGGTTCCTGAGAATTAGGTCTGAGGAGGGATTGAGGAGTGATAGGAGTCCTCTGTTCTCACATAGCTGGCTTCCTATGTAGTTAGGGATACCAAGAATGACAGATCATCTGACCAAGACTGGGGCCAGAAGAACTCAGCATCCCTCTAC
>NW_006333476.1:0-354 GCF_000327345.1 Myotis davidii
GAGCACCTGAATCTTTCCCATTCTTTGCTGCTTCGTGCTAGTGTGGGGACAGATGGTGCCACAGTAAAGCAGAGGAAATCCAGACGGGTTGTTCTTCATTTGTCTTGCGGCCTGTCTCTACAGCTCTGCCACACTTTGTCCCTGAACGAAGGTATTGTGAGGATTTTAGAGCTGGGGTGAGAATTTCCATCCTGGTCTGAGAAAGAAGGAAAGATGAGTGGAAGTTTGTTTTTCCATGTTTTGCAATTTGCATCATTTGCTTGATTTTTCTTTGATAATCAAATCAACTGAGTTAGCAGGGTAAGTATGCGAACCCTATTTTAAAGTCAAGGAATTTGCTCTAGCCAGTTTGGC
>NW_006333477.1:0-354 GCF_000327345.1 Myotis davidii
AAAAAATCAATAAAATATATTTTTAAAAATCTGACATTCTGCCTTTTAAAAAACTAACATTTGCCTTTACTGACTTTTCTAGAGAAGGCTGCCCATTCTCCAGTGTGAGACCATTTAAAGCAAGATTTGCTCAAAGCAAATGGCAGGATTCGACCTTTTTTCTATTTACAACAACAAGGATGGACCTTAAGACTAAGTGAAATAAGTCAGATGGAAAAAGACAACTATCATATGATTTCATTCACATATGGAATATTAACAAAGAGAACAAACTCATAGAGGCAGACAACAGATCAGTGATTATTAGCAGAGAAGAGGGGTGGGCAAAATGGGTAAAGGTCAATTGAATGGTGA
>NW_006333478.1:0-354 GCF_000327345.1 Myotis davidii
AGCCCTGCCTATTATAATCGCTAATTTTCTCATGAATGATTCCTCTTCTTGTTGCTATGTCAGTAATCTGGTTATACCGTCTTACTACCTGAACTTCATCGGACTTGTTTCCTTGAAATTCATCTTCCGTACTTTTCCCAGAGAGGACTAGCTGGAGCACATGTTGGGTCAGAGTGCTCTATGGGAAGATGGAGGGGGAGACCTCCCTGATCTCGAGTCCACCTGGCTCGTTGCTCAGCCTCTTCTTCTGACACTTCATTTCTCCCTGTGAGCACCACCAACATGACTCTACCTGAACTATACATTTCCTTCCTCAAATTTCACTTTTGCTGGAAAGGCTTCCCCAGTGGAATT
>NW_006333479.1:0-354 GCF_000327345.1 Myotis davidii
AGTCAAAAAGTTTGCCCACCCCTGATAGACCCATAGTAGTGGACAAAAATACTGCTGCTGTCCTGATGGAGACTGTAGGATTGCACTGAAGATAGGTAGTTACCAAACAGGCTAAAATCAGGAAATACACAATTCAACTATGTGAAAGCCTACCAGAGAATAGAATGTGGAGTGTGATAGAGACCCCCAAGGGTGGGAGTGAGGAGGTTTAAAATATGGTGACAGTCATGCACTGCTTAATGATGGGGAACTGCCTGAGAAATGCATTGCTGTGTGAACATCAGAGAGCACAGGTCCACAGACCTAGATGGCATAGCCTGCTACACACCTAGGTATATGGTCTAGCCCAGTGGT
>NW_006333480.1:0-354 GCF_000327345.1 Myotis davidii
GGCAAAAAATGTCAGCATTTTGATATCCTTTCTATTTCTGCTTTTTAAAGATTTTCATGGCAGACCTGATGAAGCAGAAGCTGAACTGAAGCAGAGAACTGAAGAATGTGTGCTACCTGCAGAGACCATTGAAACACTTCCTGTGGCTAGAAGACAGCAACCCCCTGTCAGAAGTATTATTTTATCTGGAACTTCAAGTTTACAGAGGATTTGCTTTCTAAAAATTGAGCAAACCTGTAGGTAAGATTGGCTATACATTTTACTTAGACTTTTAGATTGCTGTAGATTGCCATTCTCTATTTCCAGAGGAAGGAGTCAGTCAGATTTCAGTATTCAGTTAGGCAGCCAGGATTA
>NW_006333481.1:0-354 GCF_000327345.1 Myotis davidii
TGTTTTCACTTTCGCTCTATAACCTCCATTCTCTTGCTTTGTTTTGAGTTTACTTTAAATGGACAGAGGACTTTGAGAAAAATCAAAGTAACGTTTTACACATAACAGTCTCTCCTTTACCCTTCGCTGACAAATGGAACTCTCTATGAAGGTTTGTTTGAGTCTCAGGATCTTGTTGCTCCATGTACTGTACTCCGCCTATTGCCACCTTTTCATAAGTACTTGCTGCCTGGGCTCATAAGAGCTTCATTCGTTCCTGTCCTGCCTGTGACTCCAATTTTGGAAATAGACAAATGAGTCCATCTGCTAAGTGACCACCTGGTCTTTCCAATGGCGCTCACCAAAGACTCACAG
>NW_006333482.1:0-354 GCF_000327345.1 Myotis davidii
CTTTGATGGGACTAAAGCACCGTGATGACCTTGACCTTTAAATTAGGCTGACACAGAGCACATTAAGTATAAGTTCCCTCTTCCCCTGCCTTTATTTATCATTTACATGTTGAACTTCACTTCTCAGCTGGCAAAGGATAAAATCGTTGATAGCAAATGAATTAGATATCAATTAATTTCTAAAGCGAACCTAATGGGCATTTAAGAAGAGAATTTAATGTCTCATTTACTCTCTATAGCTATCTTGTTAAATGCCAATTAAGTATCTAAATATTTCCTACAAGCTTAATGAATTATAATAAGTAATAAGTGATTACCACTTTTTCCTAAGATCTTGACTCTCTCTACTTCTGG
>NW_006333483.1:0-354 GCF_000327345.1 Myotis davidii
CAGAATCAACATACAAAAATCAGATGCATTTCTGTACATTAACAACAAGGTATCCTAAGAAATTTAGAAAATAGTCCAATTTATGGACTATTTTGTCCATTTTTGTCCCATTTCATAAGTTGTCTCTTTACTCTAGCCATTGTTTCTTTTGCTATGCAGAAGCTTTTGAGTTTACTGCAACTCCCCTTATTGATGAGACTGCCCTTTCCCTATTGTGTCTTTGGCAAATTTTGAAGATCAATTGATGGTGAACATGTGGGATTGTTTCTGGATTCTCTATTCCCTTCTCTTGGCCTATATGTTTGTTTCTATGTCAGTTCTATACTGTCTTGATTACTATAGCTTTGTAGTATA
>NW_006333484.1:0-354 GCF_000327345.1 Myotis davidii
TTTTTTCCAATATAGATGCCTTTTATTTATTTTTCTCACCTAATAGCTATGGCTGACTTCCAATGCTAAGCTCCTTAACATTGGTTTTATCAGTGCTTTTATGGGTATGACTCCAAAGGCAAGGGAAACAGTAGCAAAAATAGACAAATGGGACTACATCGAACCCAAAAGCTTCTGCACAATGAAGGAAACCAACAACAAAGTTAAGACCCACTAAATGGGAGAAGATATTTATTGGTAAAATATGCTTTCTAAAAGAAATTAATATCCAAAGCATAGAACAAACTCACACAACTCAGAAATATATAACAAACAACCCAATTTAAAAAAGGGAAGAGGATCTGAATACATATA
>NW_006333485.1:0-354 GCF_000327345.1 Myotis davidii
GGCTGCTTTGGCTCACTGGGAAGTCAGAGAAAAAGGAGAAAAGGTGGCCTTGGAGAGGCAAGTCAGGGGGTCAGCCCAGGACAAGCTGCCACTGCTTATTGCTCCCCTAGTTGCAAGTCTTATGGGGCCCCTTAGAGGTAAGGGGATGAGGATGCTTGCCTGTGAGGGTGGGAGAGGGGGAAGGGAGTGGCACAGGCATGGTCCCTAGAGGGGAATATTCATTAGCTTTATGCTGATATACCAAGATGAGATTTATTCTCTTAGTTCGTCTGTCCTTGGGCATGGTTTGCAGATAGCACTAATTGGATGTCTGTCATCTCCCTCCCTGAGTAGGGTGATTTAAGCTATTTACCC
>NW_006333486.1:0-354 GCF_000327345.1 Myotis davidii
GAGGGAAGCTGACCAAGGACAACTCTGTGGCAGGAGACAGAGTACAAAGATGGAAAGAATCTAAGTCCTTGATGACATCAATGAACCCCTGATTTAATCACTCATGGAACTCTACAGCTCTTTGCCTTCTTGTAACATATGATGATAAACCTCTTTTAGAGTTTAAGCAAGTTTGTTTTTTGTTACTTGTGGTCAAAAATCATCTCAACTGATACAATAAGATAATTAAATTTAGAGCCTGAAGGGCTTCAAAATTCACAACAGTGCACATCCTCTTTGTTTTCTATTTGAACAAAAGGAGGACCTAAAAAAAACAACAAATGACTTAGCAGTGGTTCTCAACCTTCTGGCCCT
>NW_006333487.1:0-350 GCF_000327345.1 Myotis davidii
TACTTTCAAAGAAGAACTTACAGAAATTGAGAAGTGTATCATCGATAACGGTATTGAAATGTTCTTCCCTTTGAAACACAACATACTTTGAATGCCATTTAGGTTGTTAGTTGATATAAAGTTTGAAAATTACATGGCAAATAATTGTTATGAGTACATTCATTTTTTAAATTATTTTAAATTTATATTTTAAGCTGTTCATATCTTTAAAAATACAAACAGTAACGAAAGACTGTGAAAATTTTTCCTCCTGCTCCAATTGTCCAGATGAGTACTCAATTCCTCTCCCTAGAGGCAGCCAAGTGATCAGTGTCTGGTACACCCTCCCTGTTAGAACTTAAATACATGTA
>NW_006333488.1:0-354 GCF_000327345.1 Myotis davidii
CCAAATGAGCTTTTTTTAAACCAGGCAGAGGCAATCCCCAATCATATGCCGACCAGACTTAAGCCGAAGCCAGAAGCTCATTTGTGTGACACTCGGAACAGCCAGTGAGTCAGGATGGGATGATGAATTTGTTAATTGTTTTTTTCGTTAATTTTGGTGTTGTGGGGTTTTTATCTCTATATTAATTGTCTTGTTTCCAGGAGGTTGATTAGAATCGTCCATATCCTGCAATAATTTCGGAACCTTCAACAAAGCATGATTGATCTCTCCAACTAACAAATCATTCTCCCCACTCATCCGATCTGGACTTGTTTCTTCTCTAGTGTGATAAGTTGGTGACCAAGCACAGTTTGT
>NW_006333489.1:0-354 GCF_000327345.1 Myotis davidii
CTGTAGCTGCCATAATAGTTTAAATTACCATCATCACATTCCATGGAGTAAACCCTCCTAACTGACGGTCCTAAGAGGTCTCTTCATTCACATTAGCTATCCTCCAGACTAGAGCCAATGTGACTTTTTAAAACCACAAATCTGACTATGCCCTTCAGTGGTGTCTTTCTGTGTTGATCAGTAAGGCCCTGCATGATCAGCTGTTGCTTACTCTCTAGCCTAGACTCTGACCTTCTCCCCTTCCCTCTGCACCCAGCTACGTTAGTCTGCTCTGTACCTTCAGGAGGGACACACAGTAAAAAATGGAGTACAAGTGGACTTGAATTGTTGAAAATTATTCAGGAAGAAAAAAAA
>NW_006333490.1:0-354 GCF_000327345.1 Myotis davidii
CCATAATGGTTGCTTAGGCTTTTATTATATAGAGTCAGCTTTTTTTCTAAACCATATATTTAGAAATGGCATGGTTGAATTATGGGACTTGTACATCGTCAGCTATCTCAGATATTGCCAAATTACTTTCCAATTTTAGATTTCATGTAATGCTACCCACACACTTAATATTCATGCACATTTTGATTGCTGCCTATTTGATAAGTTTTGAGTGAACAAGCAATGTTTTAGCTTGATTTTTTTCAAAGTAATTTGGTAAAGCAAATATTTTATCTTGCTAGTCAGGTTTCCTTTTCTTGAAATTATCTGTTCATTATGTTTTGAATTATTCATTTTTTCTATTATGTTTTTTTT
>NW_006333491.1:0-354 GCF_000327345.1 Myotis davidii
AGAAATGTCTATGGAACACTTTAATTACAAGTACATGGAGCCTTAGTATATATAATGGGCAGTGTAAATTCACTGAAAACTCATCCTCAAACAGCTGGGAATTGAAGAGTATACTGTTTACATTTATAATGCTGGCTTAATGAATGGACTTTTCTAAAGGAAACAAATTATAATACTTATGAATTCAAGCTTTTAGAGCTCAAAACACAATGGGAATGTGGCTAATAGTAATATAATTTATAGTGATAGTCCTGGCATTGTCAACTAATGTCTATGAAGCACTTGAATAACAAATAAATGGAGTCTTAAAATCTAAAGAAGAGTTTAAATACACTGAAAACTCACGTTCAAACA
>NW_006333492.1:0-354 GCF_000327345.1 Myotis davidii
TCATATGTGATCTCCCTCTTTTGTTGCTGCCTTCTGTGTTTCCAAGAATTATTCTCATTTCCAAAGATCGCTATTTTCACATGATGTGCCCAAACTGTAGAATAACTGCAGTTTTGTTATTTTTGCTTCCAGTGATTTTTCAGGCTTAATTTGATCTAGGACCCTCTTGTTTGTTTTTCTAACAGTCCAAGGTAGAGTTTCTCTCCAACACCATATTTCAAGTGAATCCCCGCGCCCCACTTCTCACCCCCCATATAAGCCTTCTCTACTGTCTAGCTTTTGCACCTGTATTTAGTAATTGGGAATATGAGCATATAGATTATCTTAACCTTGGTCTCTAATGACACATCTTTG
>NW_006333493.1:0-354 GCF_000327345.1 Myotis davidii
ACCTACAGACCTGGACCCCCTCTGGCCGCCACCGTCTGACCCTGTCCTCAGGCCCAGGCTGTCTTCCTGGCAGGCACAAGGCACCCACCTCCTGCCCCACTGGTTCCCCACAGTGGAGGTGCCCAGGACATGACAGGGGACCAGGATTGTGGCCCCCGAGAGTGTCCCAAGCACCCATCTCAGTGTCCAGCGCCCAATGGACCCCGCGGTCTCCAAGCCCAGCCCTCAGGGTGGACGCTCACCACAGGCCCATGCATCTCAGCCTCATGGCTGTCCTACTGTGGTGAGCTCAGCCTGGCGGGGATGGGGTCTGGTGACCATGGTGGGGGTCTGGTGACCTGGACAAGGGTCAGG
>NW_006333494.1:0-354 GCF_000327345.1 Myotis davidii
GGTCCTGCACCCCACCACCTGGATTAGGGTTTATTTCCATTATTTAACTTGGAACCAAGGGCAAGTTACTTAACCGCCCTGCTCCGCAGTTTTCATACCTAATAACTGGAGAAAATGACATTGATCTCTTAGGGCGGTTGTAAAGCCAAAATGAAATAATGTATGCAGAGTGCCTGTCAGGTTTCTGGGCATTTAGGACGTACGCATAAATGTTAACTATTATTATTGTTGTAATTATTATTATTTGGAGATATTACAGCAGTGGTGGGATGAACAATCCTATGGGAAAAACAGCAACCAATATACCTGATGTCAGCCTGATAGGGGCAGAAATAGAGTATTGGGGACCAGCTA
>NW_006333495.1:0-354 GCF_000327345.1 Myotis davidii
AAGGCTTTTCTCCAGTGTGAACTGTCTGATGATGATGATGAAGATTACTACTGCCAATGTCTTCCTCAAATTCCTTTCTGGTGTAAAACCTTTTTCTCCTTTGAAATGCTAATCCACCCTTTGAAATATCATTTGGCCTGTCCCTGGTCTGAGAAGCCTTAAGATGAAGATGTCCTGACCAGGTAAGTGTGCCCTGCCCAACCTCCCTACAGGTGAAATAATTCTGGTAAACATTGAAATTGCAGATGTTTGAAAGTGACATCTTGCCCACACCTCTAATCAACATGCTCTCTCTCACATGCTGCTGGTGAGATTTTGCACTGAAATAAAATTGTTTTGCACATGCCCCACACC
>NW_006333496.1:0-354 GCF_000327345.1 Myotis davidii
CCCTTTTCACCCTCCCAGCGCCAGCCTCACCCTCACAGGCAAGTGTATTTCCTCATGAACTTTCCTCCCCATTTGGGGGTTTTGATGCCTCTTCTTGCCAACAGTCCTTCCTCACCTTGGTCCCTGGCTGCCCAGCCAGCGCTCCAGCCACGGTGGCCTCTCAGACACTTCACAAGAAGACCCCTGAGAAGGCAGCAGCGCGCCCTCGCTGTTCCAAATATTCGTCTAGTGCTGAGAACAGGGTTTCTTCTGGTCCCCGTGGGCGGGAGGCTGGGAGCACGGGGACTTGGGCGAATTTGGGGAGCCATGAGGTCTTCTCAGCAAAGAAAACCTCAGTGGTTTTGGTGGAGCCGG
>NW_006333497.1:0-354 GCF_000327345.1 Myotis davidii
GCTTTTGTTCTTTGTCCTTAAAGTCAAGCTCTTTGACAGCTTGACCCAGAGTATTATTCTGGACCCAGGGCTTAAACATCTGAGTTCCATTTCTTGAATTGTGTGGTTGCCCCTGGAAAATAGCCATCATGTGTGAGGAGGGGCTTGGGTGGGGCCCTGGAGAAGCCCATATAAGAGAGGGCCAAGCCACAATCAGCCCCAATTTGCAAACCTGGTGAGGAGCTACTTCAGAAGGAGAGCCTGCCCTCCAGTGTGGAGGAGTGAGGAACTGGTCTCGCTGAGTCCTGCTGGAATTGCATATCAGTGAGTGAAATAACTAACTCATGTTGTTGTTTGTAAGCTCTGCAGTGGCTT
>NW_006333498.1:0-354 GCF_000327345.1 Myotis davidii
CAGACCCGGAACCAGAATCCGCTCCTCCCCAGCCGCCCCGCGGCCCCGACTCTCCCAGCGCTGACCTCCAAGCGGGGCCCCAAGCCCCTCACAGGCCCAGGCCGAGGAGACAAGGAAGGACCGCGGACGGCGTCCCGGACACGGGTGGAGGGACGGGTGGGACCCAGGAGGGACAGTCGGGCGGCCGGGGACCCGCAAAGGAGGCTGCGCGGCTCCCAGCAGCTCTGTGGGTCTGAGCCCTGGGCGGGTCCTGCCCGCCAACCTCTCCGGGAAGGCTTCCTGGGTCGCCCTGCGCCCCGCGGGCCCCCCGCCCCCCGTCCCGGGCGCTGTGTCCCCAGAGGCGGCGGGGGCCAG
>NW_006333499.1:0-354 GCF_000327345.1 Myotis davidii
TTACGCATTGTTATCAGATCTAGAATATTGTTGAAGGATCAGGTTTGGGGCATGATTAAGGAATAAAAATAAGAATATTCATAATAATAACAATGTTAACAACTAAGAAAGTTAATACCTAATGAATGAATATCTAATAACTACAATATATTGAACATTGACTATTCATCACATACTCAAAGCTACAGAGATCAGAATATGGTAATAGGCACTTCATATTGCTTAATCATGGACTGTAGTTATCATTTCATATACATTATCTCCTCTATTGGTGATCTCATGGGAAGGTAGTTTTATATTCTCTCTTTCTAACGAAAGAATATGAGGTTCAAGGTGGTTGATCATCTGGACTAA
>NW_006333500.1:0-354 GCF_000327345.1 Myotis davidii
AACAGCAAGGATGGACCGGCTCCCGGCATTCAGCCAGCGCTTTTCCCTTGGTGGTAAGCAGAATAATGTCCCCAAGGGTGTCCACTTCCTATCCCTGGATCCTGTGAATATGTTACCTCATATGGC
Organism: Myotis davidii; assembly: GCF_000327345.1. Classification (NCBI taxonomy): domain Eukaryota; kingdom Metazoa; phylum Chordata; class Mammalia; order Chiroptera; family Vespertilionidae; genus Myotis; species Myotis davidii. The sequence goes on from NW_006333500.1 coordinate 127, forward strand.
AAAGGGCACTTTGCAGGTGCGACTGAGTTAAAGATCTTGAAATTGGGAGATTATCCAGAATTATCTGGATGGAGTAGTGTAGTAACAGAATTCCTATAAGGAATTAGGGAGCAGGAGAATCAGAATCAGAGAAAGAAATGTGATAATAGAAGTAGAGGCTTCAGTGACATGGCCACAGCCAAGGAATATCTGCAGCCTCTAGAATAGTGGTTCTCAACCTTCCTAATG
>NW_006333501.1:0-354 GCF_000327345.1 Myotis davidii
TCATAGTTTGCCTTCTTTATTTAACTCAGGCAACATTGTTCCTGGATGAGAATAATTTAAGAAATATATCTTCTCTTTTCCTGATGCTTTCTTGGTTTGTGAAATTGTTACTTCTGTAACAATTTCACATAAAATCTGTAATTTTATGTGAAAACACACAGTCAGAATTTTTTAATATCACTTTTAACTCCACAAGATTCTCAGTGTCTTTTGGAGTCAGGATCCGAATCCAGGTCTCCTGGTTCTGTTTTTCGAGAGTGTATCCTAATTAATAACTTTCACTGTGTTGTTATGTGTGACTGTCTCAGGAAAGCAGGAAATCATGACTAAGGCAAGGATTTGGAAGCACCAAGG
>NW_006333502.1:0-354 GCF_000327345.1 Myotis davidii
AGCATGGGGTGGTGGCTTGTTGATGGTGCAGCAGCATGGGGTGGTGGCTTGGTGAACGGTGTAGCAGGATGGAGCTGTGGTTTGTGGAATGGTACAGCATATGGAGTGAGGAGTCAGACTATGTTTACACCCTTCCCAGACACTTATTAGCTATGTGGTCTTGGGCAAGTTAGTTAACCTTTCTGTGCCTCATTTTATCTTCTAAAAAATGAAGCTAACAACTTTATGATATTGCTGAAGATTGAATGTACTGTGTATATAAAATAATTAGCATGGCTCCCGATACATTGTAGAATGTTCAATTAATTGTAACAAAAATAATAATTATAGCTCTGGCTGGTGTGGCTCAGTTGT
>NW_006333503.1:0-354 GCF_000327345.1 Myotis davidii
GAGAGAGAGAGAGTTGATTGGAATCACCTAGTGCCCCATTATAGGGTGAGAAAGTCCCTCTCATTTTTTCATACCATGACATTCCTATTTTCCCCAGGGTTAGTTAACATTACAAGGATATTAGTTTGCTATCTTCTACCTTAGAGTTACAAGTAGAGCTTAGGAACCTAAGCTCCAGACCTGCACCTTTAAAGGAAAGAAACAAACCCCAGATTTCCTGGACAATCTTGGGAAAAGAAATCTTTAGAAAAATATATTTTAATCACCTTTCTATGTTTTTCTTAATTTCCACCATAGACTCTGCTTCACAAGAAAACATAAAAGTTTTTAATGCAGAGTGAGGAAAGGGATTAA
>NW_006333504.1:0-354 GCF_000327345.1 Myotis davidii
TTTTTAAATTGATAATTCTGTATGGTCCTTGGAAGAAAAAAGGTTCCCCAGCAAAATACTAAAGGTAATGCTACCATTATTGATCTGGAAGCTCGTTACCATGGTTTGTTCAGTCTGTAAACATTGAATGAGCTGTACATGTAGGGTTTGTGAACTTTTCTGTATGAATATGATCTAAAGTAGTTTACTAAAAATTATAAAGAGACTATAATTAAGATGTTTTTATCTTCTGAGGAAATATTATCTCTATAAAATCAAAAACCTGCATCATCTTGAATGCTATATATTTTTTTATTATTTATTTATTTATTTATTAATTTTTTAGTCAAGGTATTACAAATGTGTCCTCATCCC
>NW_006333505.1:0-354 GCF_000327345.1 Myotis davidii
AAAAAACTTATAAAGATCTGTCTTCTTTTCATGTTATTGGCTAGAATTTACGAAGTGACGTCCCACTTCCTGAAAGTGACTGGTCTCAGAAATTCAGACTTTTAGTTAAGCTACGTAGAGATACAAACCAGCCACTGCACTTCTATCATGAGAGACATTTTTCTTTCTATTGCTTTCACTGCATTTGATCATGGACAATCAGAGACACAGAGGTATAGAGACATGTACATTTGTCCTTCCATGGATAATGTCCTCAGCAATATTTTGTCCATCGTTCATCTTGACTAGTTTGATTTTCTCCTTGTTTATTTTCCTCCACTAATTTCTTTCCTTCATGTTCATTCTAAAGCTTTC
>NW_006333506.1:0-354 GCF_000327345.1 Myotis davidii
ATGATAACTAGAGGATCCTTTCATTGCTCAGGAGACATGGAGCAATAGGGAGAGGTGTGGACTGTAGCAAAATGGAGAGACCTTGCATATTGGAGGGAGTGAGGAGCGAAGACAGCAAACTAGCCCAGCAGGAGAAATGTCAACCCAAGTTCACCAGTTTCCTTTTTTCAAGAAAAGCAATATATATCAGATGATAATTCTCCAAATTATTACATGCTCCCCAATCTATTTTTTTAAAAACACCATGAACCAAACAGAACGTGCTTGCTGACCAGAGGCAACCAGTGGGTGCCAGATTGCCATTGGGTGACATCTGAGCTGTTAAAAATAGTTTATTTGCAACAACATGGATGG
>NW_006333507.1:0-354 GCF_000327345.1 Myotis davidii
TGTGTTGTGTTAAGCCACTAAGTGTAGGATACTTGGTTGGGTCAGCAATAGAAAAAGAATATATTTCCCCTTCCACTAGCCAGCACCAGCAGAGAACTGTTTTCAGGTGTTGTGTCTCATACCCAGAGGCATGCCCCATAAAATTATGTTATTGGCTGTGGTTTGATTGTGGTGTTATTGCCTGGCACTGAGCAGCACTATAAAAACCAGCCCTGCGAAGGTCTTTGCTGCTCTGGAAGATTCCATTACACCAAAGTGTCCTCTTTGTGAGTTCCTGGAGGAGAGAGGCTCCTGCTCCCGTTTGTCTCTCTGCGTTTCAGTTCGGAAGCTTAGAGCAGTGAATCTTTGTTTTTT
>NW_006333508.1:0-354 GCF_000327345.1 Myotis davidii
GTTATGTTGTTGGGAGTTCTGTTGTACACCGTCACTCATAGAGCAGGTGAAAGGAGACTGCACCACCTATAAAACACGGTCTCCCAGGACAGGATGGCAAGGGATCAGAGATGGAAGAGGCACACCAGCCCTGGAGACGTGCATCAGAAGTGACATATGTTATGTTTGTTATTGTAAAGGCCAGGGAAACTTGGAAACATAAGGAAGGCTGGGAACATGGATATGTGTAGGTTTGGTCTGTCCCACAACATCTAAAATGCTTAGCAAGTGCCTGGTACATAATTAGCTCAATAAATGTTAGTGACTGTCTTTACTGTCATCGTCATCATGATTATTTTAGAGGCAGAATAGTTT
>NW_006333509.1:0-354 GCF_000327345.1 Myotis davidii
TGTAAATATGTCTACTCAGATCCTCTGCCCATTTTTAAATCAGATTTGTTTTATTGCTATTGAGTTGTATGGATTCCTTATCTATTTTGGATATTAACCCCTGATCAGATACATGACTTGCAAATATTTTCTCCCACTCAGTAGGTTGTTTTTTCATTTTGTTGATGATTTCCATTGTTGTGCAGAAGCTTTTCAGTTTAAAGTGGTCCCACTTGTTTATTTTTTGCTTTTTGAGTTGGATCCAGAAAATCTTGGCCAAGACTGATGTCAAGTAGCTTACTGCCTAATGTTTTCTTCTGGGGATCTTATGGTTTCAGGTGTTACACTCAAGTATTTAATCCACTTTAAGTTTTT
>NW_006333510.1:0-354 GCF_000327345.1 Myotis davidii
GAGAGAGAGAGAGAGAGGAAGGAAGGAAGAAAGGAGTTAATTCATTCTATTGCAGCGAGGAGAGCGCTCCAGACCCATCAGAGTGGCTCGCCAGGGCGGTTTCATCTTACTTTTCCAGGGAGGAATTAGATAGGTTGTAGGTGGGGTGACTTTACGGGTAGGATTGTTTTTGTCAATCAGGGGATCGTCTCAGTCAAACGAACCCAAACGTGTGTCTCTGTCTAGCCGGTTTTGGGGCACAGGCCGTCCAGCCAGTCCTGTGTGAGGTAAAGGGGGAATCCGCAGGGTCGGTTCTGGCTTTGTCACAGGTAAGCGAGGTGCGGCCTCTGTGTCTGCTTGAGGTCTACGGCGAAG
>NW_006333511.1:0-354 GCF_000327345.1 Myotis davidii
CTCTATCCACTGAGCCAAACTAGTCAGGGCCTGATATTCTCTATGGAACATTTTAAAGCTACCTCAAAATTGATCAAAATTCATGATCTTCTCCCTTTCCCCCAAACCTAACTCTTGAGTTCTCTATTTTCCATGGTGCAAGGCAAAAACCTGACTCTTGACTTCCTTCTGCTACATTCCTTATATCACCACCAAATCCTGTCTACTTTACTTCCTAAATAGCTTTCAAATATGTTCATTCACATCATTTTTATCCCAACCCTATTCAAGTTTTCACCATCTCTCACTTTCTAACTAGCCAGACTTCTTCCAATCTATTCTCTACACCAAGCATGTCAAACTCAAAGACTAACA
>NW_006333512.1:0-354 GCF_000327345.1 Myotis davidii
CAAAAAGGTTGCCCACCCCTGTCATAGGGTGTTTGAATTTTACAGAGTACTATTATAATCTGATGATTACTGTGAAATTGTGATTTATAGTGAATAGTGAGAAATATATATGTATTTGGTCTCCACCCTAGTTCCTTGCACAGAGCTCCTATAACACTTGGAATTTCCTATGAAGGGAGCAGTAAATGTGTCTGTTGTTAGGTTAATGGGGTGAATTTGTGGAAAGCACCTAAGAATGGGTTGCCAGTGAAGCCAACCTTAGGACTAGTGAGTTGCAACATTCAGTGCCACCCCCTGACTTCCAGTGAGGAGAGAGGGGCCTGAGATTGAGTTCAGTCACCAGTGGCCAATGAT
>NW_006333513.1:0-354 GCF_000327345.1 Myotis davidii
AATTCACAGGGATTTACTAGCAATTAAAACAAAGGAAACACAGTATAAGTAATGTTTTGCCTTAATATAAATGTAATGAGAGATACATTGTTTCATTGATGAATTATACTCCCCTGTGCACATAATTACACTAATCACATTTGGCTTTCTAGGACAAGGAAAATTATAATCTTCAGATGATGTGAATGACACTTGTTTTCTGATCATTTCACATTATATACAAATATGGAGTCATTATAGTGAACACCTTAAAGAAATACAACACTGTAGGTCAATATTATCTGCATAAACCATCGCTCTCCTTGTCATTGTTATGCACACTGAGGTCTATTTCACTGTGGAAATAGCCTCCTC
>NW_006333514.1:0-354 GCF_000327345.1 Myotis davidii
CCACAGGTTGAGAACCGCTGGTCTAGCAGATACCTCCACTCCAGTTCTTATGGGAGTTCAAAAGGGGGAAATTGAGGATTTGACAGTGAAAGTGATGATAACAGAACCAGAAAGTCCAGGAATTGGTACAACATTAAGACTAAGCTTTGAGTTTCTGATAAGCTTTTGTTGTTAAGGACCCAAGACAGTCCACCTTGGCACTCTTCAGAAGTCATTTATTCGTGTATATATTGAGTGACAATGCAGTTATTATCCAAATACACCTTAGATTTACTTGAGAAACAGTTTCAATAGAAAGGTTAAAAAGTCAAATGCAAGATTGCATGAGAGATAAAAATCCCACATAGAGGGGGG
>NW_006333515.1:0-354 GCF_000327345.1 Myotis davidii
TCTCACTTTACAGATGGGCCACTTGAGGCCTAAGAGGGGAAGGGACTTGTCCCCAGGTCACCCAGATAGTGAAGGAGCTGCAATTCAGCCTCATGGATTCCTGCTCCATTGGGCTTCCCACTCTAAGACACGGTCACCTGCTTAACCTCTTTGTAGTTGTTATGGGCCTAATTGTTCCTCCCTCTACCCTCCCCTCGCCCCCCAATTCATATGTGACGTTCTCACCCTCACTACCTCAGTGACTGTGTTTGGAGAGGGGGCCTTTAAAAAGGTGATTAAGGCTAAGCAAGGTCATGGGGGCGCTGATCCACTATGACTGGCGTCCTTATAAGAAGAGGAGGTTAGGACACAAAC
>NW_006333516.1:0-354 GCF_000327345.1 Myotis davidii
AAGGCAGGCATCTGAATCCATTCACTGTGGACTCTCTTTGAACATACTCACTTTAGAAGGTGAGCCCAGTGAGGGAAAGCCTTCAACCAAAGGAAAAGGAAGGGATCGGTATTTATTGCACCCCTGCTGGCACTGGGCACTAGAAAAGCTCCATTTATAGCAGAAGAGCTCTCATCCTGGGCATAGCTTTATGGTCAGGGCACTATGATCCCATGTGAAAAGTGGGGAAAGTGTGCCTCAGAGAGGTCATGTAAGTTGCCCAAGCCAGGCAGCTATGAAGTGGCAGAGCTCAGATTTGAACACAAGAGACTAAGACAGGTGGACTCCGATGGTAGAATCCCAGGTGCCCTGAGG
>NW_006333517.1:0-354 GCF_000327345.1 Myotis davidii
TCCTAGCCTGAAATTAGAGTTAAATGCTTAAAAATGTGCAGGCCACCTCAAAACAATTCCAGTTTTTATTCATAAACTGAGCTATTCAATCTGATAGGCACTCTTCACATGTTCCAATCTGTACAGAAAAAATGCAGAATTAATCATCACACATAGCACAGATCAGAGGACGATGTCTCATTCATCACCGAGCTCTTCTGATTCCTGCGAGTTGCCTCACACGAGCAATTCTGTGCAATATTCTCAGGAAAAGAATCAGAAGGTTATTGAGCTCCCGGAGAGAAACAGTGGGGATCTTCTCTAAGCTGTTCTTGATTGGCCCATATTCTTTGAATGTTTCTCTTGCAGAAAAAA
>NW_006333518.1:0-354 GCF_000327345.1 Myotis davidii
AAGAAATGAAACAAGTGGAAGAACAAATGAGGTCAAAAGAAGGTTTATGACGCAATAGTAAGCATTTACAAAAACTCACAGATTGACACAGCAATGTTACAAATGAAACTAGAGATAATAATAAAAATACTAAAATTGCTGAGCCTTAGTGGATATTGAATTTTTGTTTGTTTTATTCCACAGAGCATCTTTTCTCCCTTTTCTTGAAAATATCAACCTTTCATTGTGATGCTTTCCATTTTTGATGTCTTAATAATAAGGCAGTGAAAATGTCCTTTTTCTTTTTTAAGAAGGAGCACTGATTTTTTCCCCCTGAAAAACATTGTCTGGATTTTAATTCACAATATCGTATTC
>NW_006333519.1:0-354 GCF_000327345.1 Myotis davidii
TTTTCACTTTTAATACACTTTTCTATGTATTCATATATGTATGTATGTATATATCATATATTAAAATTCCATTGACATATAAATTTCATATATGTCAATAGTATATAGTTTAAGCTATCCCAGATATTCCTACCTGTGACAAAATGTTGATTGGTTAATGCCTTGTAGTTTTCACTATGCAAGAAGGGATTCCTGTTCAAAGAAGTTTTGAAAATAATGCATATTAGAAGTCTCTCATTGAGATTTACAGTGAACATCAGCAAGTCTAGTCTGTAAGCAAGCCTTCAGTAAAGAAAATAGTTTACCTTGATTTAATTCAGCATTTTCCACACTTACATGACTCTAGATTTTTTT
>NW_006333520.1:0-354 GCF_000327345.1 Myotis davidii
TTGTATTTTCCCTTTTCCTTTCCTACTTGGCAATCTGTGGCTCTACGTTCAAGGATCTGTTTGCGTCTTGGACCAGCGTTAGTTGAGTGATCACGGCCTTGCTGGGCGAACGCCCGCGTGGACAGTGGTACCGTTGACGTCTCCCGTGGCCCTCGCTCCATGTGGTGGCATATGGCTTCCTGTAGACCAGGGCTACTGGCATGGCCCAGTGCTGCCCTTTGCAATGTCTTCGGACAACCTGAGCTTCATCACCCTCTCGGATGGGCACGGGTCGAACACTGTGCTTCTGTCTCAGCTCCTTGGAAAGAGGAGACGACATACCCTTCCTTCGAATGTGGGAAGGTGCATTGAGAT
>NW_006333521.1:0-354 GCF_000327345.1 Myotis davidii
TGCCCTGACTGGGGATTGAACCCGAAACCTTGACCTAGCAGGATGATGCTCTAACCACTGAGCAACCCAGCAAGAGCTAATTTCTAGATTTTTAGAGAAAGTGAAAGCATATATCCACACCATGATTAATACACAAATGTTCATAGCAGCAGCATTCGTAGTAGCTAAAAACTCCAAACAACCAAGATATCCCTCAGTAGGTTGGTAGATAAACAAAATATGATACATCCTTTCAATGGACTCCTACTTGGCAATCAGAGGAAATGAACATGCCACAGCATGAATGAACCTCCAACCGACTATGCTGAGTGAGGAAGTCAGATTAAAGAAGAGCCCTAGCCGGTTTGGCTCAGT
>NW_006333522.1:0-354 GCF_000327345.1 Myotis davidii
CACTGAGCCAAACCAGCTAGGGACCCACTTTGCAGTTTGGAAAACTAAAGCACAGAGAGCTTAGGAATCTGCTCAAGGTCACACAATAAGTAGATGGCAGAGCCAGGACTGAAACTTGGGCAGGCTAGTCCACTACTTCTAACTACTTGATATATTGCCTCTTAAAGGCTAATGTTCCCAGAGCAAAGATCTGTTTAAAGAAACAAGGAGATCATGAGCTAACTCAATGGTTAATGTTATTGGTAGATAAAAGCATAACTACCTCATAATTTTACCATGGATTTGGGACGGCTTATAAAGAAAAGAAAAGATGATAGAAATATAAGTCACACAAGCACAGAGAGTCCCAAACAA
>NW_006333523.1:0-354 GCF_000327345.1 Myotis davidii
CAGTAAGAATGAAATGGCCTTCTGCCTATATTATTGAAACAAAAATGATTTTGTTTTGGGTATTACCTGCAAGAGACAGGTGAGTTACCACGTGAAACCGCATGAGGCGAGGGAATCAGAAAGACAGACTCGGTGAGCCTTTGGCGGTGGGAGGACAATGGATGCTGCTTCCTCTTGAACCTCGGCGAGCTCCAAAGACTGTGCTCAGCCACGTGTGGCTCAGGCTTCCGGAGACTTTGGGTTAGAGACTGAGCTGTTCCCTCCCATGTCGGGGCCGTGTGGGACCAACCTGGTCTAGGGTGACCCCCATAATGAGGCCACAGTCATCCTGCTTCACTTTCACTCACCCCCAAC
>NW_006333524.1:0-354 GCF_000327345.1 Myotis davidii
TCTGATGTTGCCTTCTAGGGAGGCCTTTCCTAACCTGTTTAACATTCCAATCTCCCGACACTCCCCATCTCTTCCCACCGGACCCCAATCCCCTCTGGTAGTGCCTGCTACATAGTGAGTGCTCAATCAATATTTATTGAAGGGGCATATGAATAAATGAACAAATGAATAGATGGACAAATAGGAAGTGAATGAATGAATGCCTTGCACCAAACCTTGTGCCTGTAAGAAACTTCAGTTCTTCCGTCTTTTCTCCAAGGCCTCCTTGATGCCAGCCCTGTGCTGGGCACCAAGGATGCAGTGAGAATAAGACATGTCCCCGCCTCCAGACCAGCGGTTCTCAACCTGTGGGTC
>NW_006333525.1:0-354 GCF_000327345.1 Myotis davidii
CCTTGAATTGTATGTCCTGACTCACCTGACCCTTTGTGGTTACAGTTGGAAAGCATGCAGTCGACTTGAAACCTACAAATGTGATGGCACAGATGGATGTTTTACTTTCCTAAGCTGTATAATTAATCAAGACTTCTCCAATTACATTGTTGAGTGGTTCGCATAAATACTGTTAAATTCTTTTCTAAATCTTAATCACTATTCATCTGGCCCATACACATATGGCATACAGGAAAATTTGCATCACAAGTATAGTAAATAGTTGACAAAGAGTAGTTGCAAAAGTTGATAACCAAATTTCTGAAGCCAATTTTGTCTTTGTTTTTTTGTTGCTGTTTTACTTCTCTGTTTTTT
>NW_006333526.1:0-354 GCF_000327345.1 Myotis davidii
TTTTTAAAAGAAATTGGGCCAATTAATAACCCTGCAATAGCCTCTAAGTGTTCAATGAAAGAAAGAGTCATGCGTCTCTCACTTAAATTCAAAAGCTAGAAATTGTCCAGGCCAATGTCTCTTTTTTAAGAGTTTTCTGCATGACAAAGCAGCCAGTCTAAACAACAGAATCCCAAAGTGACATCTAAAAGCTAAATTACCCTGTAATTGTCATTAGGAAAGTAGCTGAAATTAAGAACACTTAAGAGTCTCTGGTTGCCCTTTGGAAACTTTTAGCATCTAAGTTTTGTGTGTTCTTTTTTCCTCGCCCGGGAATATGTTTATTGATATTAGAAAGAGAGGAAGGGAGAGAGA
>NW_006333527.1:0-354 GCF_000327345.1 Myotis davidii
CCCTCAGTCTGCAGGCTGAGGCTCTATCCACTGTGTCAAAACAAAATGAGACTATACTTTATACTCTCATACAATTTTTTCACTATCTATTAGTCATTATTCCTGTCAGTACAATAAAAGTAACTTTATTTCTGCGTATAGCTGAGTGGTATGGAAATTCATCTTATGAGTGTTCCCTAAGTTGTACAGCCTCTTCTTGAAAGGAATTTAAGTTGTTGCCAGTTTTTAAACATTTCAAGCAAATTCTGGGAAATTGTTATTTATAGGATAGGATAGTCCCCCTTAAATGTTATATACACATTTGTAATGATTATAAAGTCAGTGTTTATTGATATACAGTTTGTTTTTAAAATT
>NW_006333528.1:0-354 GCF_000327345.1 Myotis davidii
CAGCGAGATAGACCACCGACTCAGAATTAAAATCGCTGAGCTAACCCTAACACTCCTAGCTTTAAAATTCAGTTTACATCTCAAATAGAAAGTATCTGCCTAAAGGCATTGATATAGTGTTCACAGTCTCCCAAGCAACTACTTTCTAATAAATTACCTCTCTCTCCCTGCCATGCCCTCATTTTAGATTAGTCATATCCTGATTTTATACTAATTAACCTATCTGTGGCACTGACTTCTCTTTTGTCGCTTATGCTATTTTCTCACCTGAGCTAGGTAAGCAGGTGAGCTTTCACTGGGGAAATGTGGATGGAGGTGAGGAGAACAGTTGTCACCGCCTAGCAGGGGGCTCCC
>NW_006333529.1:0-354 GCF_000327345.1 Myotis davidii
CGCCGACTTGGCGGGCTCGGGCATGGTCAGGAGTTCAGCGGGGGTGGTGGGCAAGAGAAAAGTGAGAGCGGAGCACGCTGTGTCCTCTTTATATAGAACCTCGCATGCAAATAAGGTGATAAAGCAGAGCCCTGTGTCTGTTGGCTCCGGAGAGCAAGCTCAAAACCTGGCTCTGCCCAATCAGAGCGCCAGAATCCCAAACTTGCACGTTCACTGGTTTAGATGCAGCTGAAACCTGAACCAATGACACAGCTGCTTCTTCGCGCCACAAACGTTTATAAAAAGTGCCGCCCGCGCAGTTTCACTTTTGCAGCCACTTGCAGTGAAGTTTGTAGCCAGAATGTCCGGCCGCGG
>NW_006333530.1:0-354 GCF_000327345.1 Myotis davidii
ACTTATCACATGGTGTCACCAATTGTATGCTAGACTCACTACCCAGCTGGACTGGTACCTTTCTTAGAGCAGGAATTTATTTTTGTTAATCTTTTTATCCTAACGTCTAGCATGATGAGCCCAACAGGTAATTGGCATTTGAAAAATAAAGAAATGAATGATATAGGGGGATTCCTTTGTTAGGTGTATTTCAGGCCAGATGATCTCCACAGTCCCTTCCAGCTCTGAGAATGATAAATGGAGAAGATATGGATATTCCTAAGAACATTGGCCCCAGAATCATGTAACCTAGGACCTAACTGAGAGCCATCCTGATAGAATTGGAGACTGCACTGCAGGAGAGTTAGCCTAGAC
>NW_006333531.1:0-354 GCF_000327345.1 Myotis davidii
CGCTCAAAAGGTTCCCCATCACTGCTTTAGGGGCTCATCTGTATACACTGAACCTACTATATACTGAATATAGTAACTTTATACACTAAGTATATTAATTCTTAGGCTCACATGTAAATATTTCCCCGTTCTTGTCACTTGTCTAACCTTGCTGTAGGGTATCTTTGTATGAACAGATGACTCTTTTCCTTCATGGCCTAATACCAAGAGGAGCAGAGACAGCCTAGTGCTCACTTCCATTCACTCTGTCACGTCCTTAAGAATAAAAGTCCCAGGCTAAGCTGGACACACTGACAACTAATAAAACACTACAGCAAGCAAGTCAAACTCAAAAGCTAACACAGGCCAAATAAA
>NW_006333532.1:0-353 GCF_000327345.1 Myotis davidii
ATGTGGTATTTTTCTTTCATTGACTGGCTTCATAACCTTTTTAGTAAAACTTTATATTTGCCTTAAGCAGCCGTGTCCATTGGTTTTGTGCATCTAGGTTAGCACACATTTGAAATAAGTATAATCACTCCCAAGAAAGCACACAATCTTTTTTAACTATCCTAGAATCCAATCCTGCTCTGGCTTTCTCCCACTCTCGTGTAATCTCCCTAAATTCCCCACTTAATTTTAAGCACATAAAAGAAACTCTGAAAGAGTTCTTCTCTCAAACATTCGAGATCTTGCTACCCTGCAATTGTTGGCTCAAATAAACTCTTTAAAAAAATTCTCTACAAGTTTGGATGTTTCTTACA
>NW_006333533.1:0-354 GCF_000327345.1 Myotis davidii
CAGTCTGCTTTACAATAGGAGATGAGTATGGGGTGTTTGCAATGGAAAGATGATGTACATTCACTGCCAGTGTGAGGGATTTTCCTTCATGTTGTATTGCAGGGACCATGGTGCTGGGTGCGTTGCTCTGTGGGGGAGAGGTGGAGCGCTAATGCTATAATGTGGTGAAGTTGACGCTGGGCACATTAGGCAGGTACCCTTTGGGATATCAATCAAGAAGTTCTCATGACTATAGAATGAAAGCTTAACTGTGAAACAAATAGATTTCCTGAAGTTCTATATTGTTATCAGCAGATTTATAATGATTCTTTTCAACCCCCCCAAAAGAAGGAAATCTTATCTTTTGTGACAGCA
>NW_006333534.1:0-354 GCF_000327345.1 Myotis davidii
TCCACAGTGGCTGCACCAGTTTGCACATATCAAAGTCATTTTATTGGGCTAGCTAATCAATGATTACCTTTATATTTTCCCAGTATAACAAGTTATCAACCTGATCAAATAAAATATCGCTACAGGGGATTGCCTTTTCAGATACACCTCCTCACTCAAATATGTAACCCAATGTATGCATATTTCTAACTGTCTTGTGCTTTGCCTTATCCTGCTTCATAGGCAACCACGCATGATATCATGTGGTATTTCCCTTGGCCTTATGACCTTCTTAGCAATATGCAACATGAAACTCCCTTGAACTTCCCTTTGTTTAAAAAAATTGATTTCAGAGGGGAAAGGAGAGGGAGAGAG
>NW_006333535.1:0-354 GCF_000327345.1 Myotis davidii
AGAGAGAGAGAGAAGCAAAGGAGGAAGAAGGAAATAGAGACACAGAGAAAGGTGGACCCAGCCAGAAAGAAGAAGGAGAGCTGTTTAAACAAGGCCAACCAGAGTGGACAGATGGGTGAAGTGGGAACTGTGCATTTAAAAGGGAAGGCAACCACAGATTCAATGTGGAGGACTGATCCTGCCTCAAGTCAACCTTATTCCCTTTCCCCCTGGCTTCAGCACCATTTTGCAAAATTCATCCCTCCTGCTTTCTGGCTTCAGCCTAGAAGAAATGCCAAGGTGTCCCTTCCTATTCTCACTTCCCCACTCCAGCCATGGTCACTGGTCTCCCCTGCGGTGTCGAGGAGAGAGGCC
>NW_006333536.1:0-354 GCF_000327345.1 Myotis davidii
TTTTTTTTCCCTTCAGGGCCTTTAATATCACGTATACTTGGCTTCTTGAATTTGTCCTATAACTTTGATGTCTGTTAATTCATTCTTGGTCTTTTTCTGTGTTTAATTTCAGATAGTTTCTATTATTATGTCTTCAAATCACTAATCTTTTTTTATGCAGTATTTAATTTGCTGTTAATCCTATTAAATCTATTTCTCATCTCAGGCATCTTTAGAACTTCAATCTGAATCTCTCTCTTTTTTTTTTACACCCTCTACATATCTAACTTAATTCTTCAAGATAATGAATTAAAAACTTCCCGCAAATGCTCTTCTGGCACAAAGTTCAACATTTTTAAGTGTAAGAATATGTAT
>NW_006333537.1:0-354 GCF_000327345.1 Myotis davidii
TGAGTCCACGTGGGTTTGGGGCTTCTTGTGATAGTGATATAGACAGGATGCAAGGCTTGATGCAGTTGCTATTGAATCTGGCAGATTTTAGTAGTGAAGCCCTCCTCTAAACAGTCTAATTCTATTCTTTGATGAGATTAGAGCACCAAAGGCTACATACTTAGACTGTATTCTTTAGGCCTAATTAAATAATCTTTTTAAATCTTGTTTGACTTTTTATTTAAATATTGTTACAGGAAACTACACAAAATCCACTTTTACATGTGTTGTAAAATTTTAAGCAGACTATGAAAAGTTAAAGATCATTACAGAAAACACTAAAAAAATATGAAGATATGTGGCTGAAATAAATAA
>NW_006333538.1:0-354 GCF_000327345.1 Myotis davidii
GGGGACACTGTGGGCTTGGCTGGCCTCACTGCCGCCTCACTGCCGAGGCTGGAGCAGCCACTGCATTTCCCAGACACTCTGGCCGCTGGATTCTGGACGCAGGACAGTCCCCGCAGCTAGAGTCCCTCCAGAAGTGATCCAGGTCGCAGCCGGGACAATGATCTTGAACCAGGGGTGCCGGTGGCGGCCTCAGAGGCAGGAGCACGCCTGGTCCGTGGGTTCTGTGCTGTCTGCCTTCCTGGGCATCATCCCTGAGGCCAGGCCCACAGCCCACTGCTCCACTCCCAGGGTCTGTAAGCACCGGTTCCCTGTATTCACTATTTTCCTGTTTAAAACACCTGGGTGGCTTCTGTG
>NW_006333539.1:0-354 GCF_000327345.1 Myotis davidii
ATTATTGTAAAATGCCTATATCAAAACAAAGGATTAATCTTTTTATATGCCGAAGACTTAACACCCTGTAATTCAGATTTTTTTTAAGGTAAGCTCTTTTAAGAGGTAATTAATTGAAAAGGAGGCCGTTAGTCTGATGCTAAATCAGTCAGACTGGTATTCATATAAGAAGAGATTAGAATATGCAGAGAAATATTAGGGATGTCCACACACAGAAGAAAGGTCATGTGAGGACACAGAGGGAAGGCAGTGGTCTGCAAGTCAAGCCATGAGGCCTCAGAAGAAACTAAACACACTATAACATTTACCTTGTCCTTCTTGCCTCCAGAAGAGTTATACCAAAAAAAAAAAAAA
>NW_006333540.1:0-354 GCF_000327345.1 Myotis davidii
CTATCTACGGCTTATCTCTCGGCTTTCCCCAGCATCCCCATCCAGGGACAGAAGGAAACGGGAGAGCCCTGAGAGGAGGGAACTAAGTCGGCTCTTTGTCCAGCTCCTCCTGATGGTGCCAACTCCGGGGGATTCCCGTAAAGTAAGAGCCAGGACAAAACACCAGAAAGATGACCGGACCCACTTGTGCCCGGCCTCCTTCGCATGTACCTGCTGCTTGTGAGTGGGCCGGGGGGAGGGAACGCAGGCGTGGACAGAAGTTATACTGAGAAATGTGCCTATTTTTTGCAGGCCGGACATTTTGTTCTCAGGCTAATTCATGAGCCTTATGGATGTGTGTGTGTGTGTGTGTGT
>NW_006333541.1:0-355 GCF_000327345.1 Myotis davidii
CCTCAGGTACCTGCCTCCATCTCAGTTAACTACTAATGATAGCCCACTCCCACAATTCTGAAAGGGGGATTGGTGGAAATAAGGGCACCTCATGCTCATATCCTGGAGAGAAGTGTTTCTTTTGCCTCGTTCCCCCCGCAGTTTGCCATATACCCCGGTTATAGCATGTTATGTCCTCCACAGTGTAGGATGCTCTGAAGAGCACAGGCTCTTGAGAGAGGCAGGATTACTCCCAGGCCTCTTCTGCCACTTACTGAGTGTGTGGGGTCTGGTGACTTACTGTACCTCTCAGGATCTCGTGTTAATCATTATTAAAGTGGAGATCGCAGTACCTTTCTCAGAAGCCACTGAGATA
>NW_006333542.1:0-355 GCF_000327345.1 Myotis davidii
CACAGGTTGAGAACCGCTGCTCTAGATAAAGATGTGCACAATGTGCTATTATTGTGAGCATTGCTGAACAAATGTATCTTCTATCAACTGTGACTAATGCAGGTTTATAACAAAAATCTGGACGACAAAACAGCACAGCAGTTCTGCTTTTCGATTGTTTTGCTTCATTAGAAAGATAGTAATCACTCAAGATGTATATAAATGGAAAACCCAAAAAGTGATATTAAGTCAGTTCTAGTTATTTGGAATACCAGGAGACAGGTGAAATTGACTTTAGAGATTTTTTTCTTACTTATTGGCATCCACTTCTCACACCTAATGGGCTTCCAATTTCATTTTGACAAGTGTCTCCCCC
>NW_006333543.1:0-355 GCF_000327345.1 Myotis davidii
TTTCATGCACTGGGCCTCTAGTTATAATATAAAATGTAAAAGTACTCTGCAAGAAGATATATGTTTCACATTCTCTGGACAGCCAAGTCATATGTAAATTAACTGCAGTAGTTTGGGGGGAGGATACTCATGGGATGAGCATATGTAGGGAGAAGGAAGAAAGTAGCTATGGGAAATGCGCAAGATGAGACTAAATGTTAAAATAGTTAAAATGAATACTCAGGCAACTCCATGTGTGGAATGAAGCTGAAAAAGCCCTTCAGAGTTGTTGGATTTAGAGTAAGGTGGCTAAGTCTTTATAAACTTTTCATCAACCAATCACTGAATATAGACTGCCATTGGGAAGGGAGCTTGA
>NW_006333544.1:0-355 GCF_000327345.1 Myotis davidii
TTCAGAATTCTAAAGCCAAACCTGCCTGGCCTTCTAAAACATTCAGAAAGACAGCAGTCACAGGAGAACTAGGCATATTTTTTACACAGTATGTTGATAAGATTTATAACTTCTGAAAGATGAGAGCTATGGTGGGCCTCTCTCTAAACCTTGCCCAGGGCCCTACCAATGTCTGGGCAAGATGCTGATGGTGTGGCTCTTCACATGATGAGTCACTAAATAAATAGAAACATCACCATGGAATTTTATCTCCTAAGCATATCTTTAGGTTGGAAGAAATATACACATTTTAATAAATGTATTAATAACTCACAAATATTGATAGAATTGCTTATTTAACAAATTTAGCAAAAAA
>NW_006333545.1:0-355 GCF_000327345.1 Myotis davidii
GGCACACAGGACACACTGTGGGTCTTACATCCTAGGGCCCCAGCACAAGAGAACTGTCTCTCAGTGTCCAGGTAAGACATCAGGAAAGGACTGGGTTGGGTCTGGCTTGGGCCTGGAGCTGGAGGTTCTGATTGGTACATTGCCCCACCCCCAATGAAATAGGGAAGGGTGGTTCCCTGATGGAAGTGAGGGAGGGTACGCAAAACAGAAATAAGGGGGTGGGGAGAATACTGGGGTACCACTGCCCCCCACCCAAGCCCCCATTGCCACAGCCAATCACTCCCTCCGTGTAGGACCCCTAGCCGGGGGGAGAGGGGCTCTTGTTACAACACGATCTGAGGGCTTGCCTCTCCTC
>NW_006333546.1:0-355 GCF_000327345.1 Myotis davidii
TGATCAAATGGGTCTTGCTGGGTTCCTCCCTATCATACCTAGTTTATATCAAACTATTATTGTCTATGACGATAAGTACCTTCCTGAAGCAGATCCTCTGTCTAAATTCTTTTAGGCAGTTAGGGGGATGGTCAAAGGATTTTTGTGAGTCTTTTATTTTTTCCTTCTTCAAAATGACCAGCTTAAAATCATCAATATCCCAATAAATGTACATGTTGGGATGGTAAACTCTGCTCCCCCTCAGGGACAAAGGGAAGCTTCATTCTTCTGTGAGTGTGAAGGACACTTAAGAGGAGGGCGCTCAGTAGGATGTACAAGGAATACCTATCAGTGATGGCGAACCTTTTGAGCTCGG
>NW_006333547.1:0-354 GCF_000327345.1 Myotis davidii
AATAAGTGGAACAATAAGTCAATGTTTCTCTCTCTCTAAAAATAAAAAAAAACATAAAATGATGCATGTAAATCTCATGGTTTTGAGTGTTGTAGAATCTGCTGTATTTTTAGAAATAAGGACTGAAGACTGAAAAAGAGGCATATAAAACAGGTTTTATCCTAGTGTTAGAGAGCTAATACTGAACTGGACAATTTCTAAAAATAACACAAAAGTCTTTTTATCGTGGACATTTTTTCCGTATCTCTATTAAATGCTCTGATATTGGATGTCAGTAGGCATTCATTCTTAAAGACTGGAAACAGACAAATCTGCAGTTTATAAATGTCCAAAAGTTTGCTGCTAATGGCTCTA
>NW_006333548.1:0-355 GCF_000327345.1 Myotis davidii
TTTCCACTAGAAAACTCTTATTCTTCATGCCAAGGACCCAACATAAGTGTCGTACCAACTCCCAAATATATCTATTATCATTGCAAATTGGGGTCTAGGGAAAGGACCATTGGTTGGGTTCACATATACTGTGACCCACTCTGGGCTTATCTTGGCTATCACATGCCCCATTCTAACAGAGGGACCATGATGACATTTCGGCATCAATATCAACTTGGGCTCTGTATCCAACAATCCTCAGAATGCTTGAATATTCCTCTTTCTCTAGTTGTCTGACGAATAGCAGTAGGGCCCTTTGAGATAGGTCTGCAGAAGCCATTGCCATGTGTACAGTGGGGCCTTGACTTACGAGTGT
>NW_006333549.1:0-355 GCF_000327345.1 Myotis davidii
AAAACAAATTAAATTTTAAAAATTCCCTTCATCTTCTTCCCTGAAGATCAAGTCCCATAGAAACAGGGAGGAAGGGTTATGTTCTGTGTAAAGAAGGGTCTTTAAAGCTGAAAGTCAGTCACTGGACTAGCGACATACCAATAATGTTTCCATCGGCTATTATTGTAATTAGTCCATTTCTGAGGACAACAGTAAACTTCCTCCAAGAGATGAAAAAATTCAAGTCCACTCTGGGACTCTGGCTGCCACCACATCTACCCACTGTCTTCCCGTTCTCAGCGTCACAGCGCCATCTAACCTTGCAGCACACATCCGTGCCCCCTCCCCATTTCAAGTAGTTCCAAACTTCCCCCTA
>NW_006333550.1:0-355 GCF_000327345.1 Myotis davidii
AGGTCAGCGTGTGGCCCCTTTCGTCCACAAAGGGATGAATCAAAAACAGGTCATTAAATAAAACTAATGTGATATAAATAAACTTTAACCTTGAGTTAATAATAATGTATCAATATGGATTATTAATGTAAAAAATGTCTACACCAACATAAGATATTTATAATAGGGGAAACTGGGTCAGGATATACGGGAATTCTCTGTACTATCTTCTCAATTGTTGAGTGTTTTCCTCCACGTCCCGCGTGGATTAGGGTTTGGGATCTGAAAGAAGAGCCGCACACAAATGAGAGAGAAAAGAGACAATTTGGAAATGTTGGGGAGTCAGGCGGGCAAGTCCAACTCAAGGAGAGGAACT
>NW_006333551.1:0-355 GCF_000327345.1 Myotis davidii
TTAGAAAGGAAGAAGTAAAACTGTCATTATTTGAGGGTAGGGGAAACTTTTCTTCCTCCTTCACAAGGTCATATAGTGAAGGAAATACTGTCATGATTTGAAAATATTCCCTATGAACTGATCAAGTAGAAAAATAACTTTCTTCTAAACATTTCTCCCCTGTGAACACTGAAGTCTATCCTAGCCTTGGAGGCATCTAAGTCACTCAATAACTGGCATTCTATAAAGCTAAGGCTACTATAGGACTAGCTTAGGTTTAAACATTTAACCAAAGGATTTATCAGGGAGCTCATGGAATGAACTAAAGGCTGGACAACAAAGATCTGTATTTCTTTACAGATTTGATTTTTTTTTT
>NW_006333552.1:0-355 GCF_000327345.1 Myotis davidii
TCATTCTTTTTTATGGCTGAATAGTATTCCATTTTACATATATACCACATGTTCTCTATCCATTTGCCCATCAATGGACACTAAGTTGTTTCCATACCTTGGCTATTGTAAATATTGCTGTTGTGAAAATAGGGATTTATATATATATTCAACTTAGTGTTTTGTATTCCTTAGATGGATACACAGTAGTAGAACTGACAGATTTCCCAGGACACAAGACTGTCACTGATAACAGCAGGAAGGGCCCAGGCAAGCTTAGATGGTTTTTCAACATACTTTGTAGGATCTTAACAAACGTTTGATTAAGTTAATATATAGGCTATCCAAAAATGTATACACACACTTTGAATAATTA
>NW_006333553.1:0-355 GCF_000327345.1 Myotis davidii
ATATTAGCTCTTTATTATATAGGATTAGTATTTGTTCAGCTCAATTTTATGCTATACTAGATCACTCTTCAGTTATATTCCATCCATTATACTTGGTTTTGTTGTTTCAACCACCTTATTTTTCATTAATTGGTTCTCTTCCCTAGTATTCCATTCTTGATTCAAAACATCTTATTTTTATTTTATAAGCTCATGTGTTTGTTTTGTACTTTCATTCTTTTATCTGTTTGAAGTTATTAAATATATTTACATTTGTAATCATGCAAAACATCTACATTTTCTATACGTTCTCAGGTGTACATTCTTTCCTTGATTGTGTTTTCCTTTTATATCTAGAGGCCCAGTGCACAAATTC
>NW_006333554.1:0-355 GCF_000327345.1 Myotis davidii
ACTTTGCTAAAACTGTGTCAGGAGAGACATTTGAAATGGGACCAGATGATTTCTATTGCCCTACTCTGAATTAGGATAGCTCCTAGAAGTGGGCTCACATTGAGCCCTTTTAAAATTGTACTTGGGAGACCCTTCCAAACCTCTGTTGTAGGGACTCTACCCATTGAGTTGAAACAAGAAATAAAAAATAAACACTATGTACAATACCTAGGGCAAGTTTTGTTAACCTTACATAAGTTTGCTCTTTCCAGGTCTTCTTTCCCCACAGAGGAACCACGACACCCATTCCAGGCGGGTGAGAGAGTTCTACTGAAACCTTGAAAGACCTGTACTGGCTGGTGTGTCTCAGTTGTTT
>NW_006333555.1:0-355 GCF_000327345.1 Myotis davidii
AATGGAACTGCCATTTGACCCAGCAATTCTACTCCCAGGTATAGATCCTGACAAATTGAAAAAAGGCTTCAAACAGATAAATGAACATATGTGTTCATAGCAGTGCTATTCCAACTAGCCACAGAGTGGCACAGTAGCCCCAAAGTGGAAACAATGCACTATCCTTCAACAAGAGCAAGGATGAACAAAATGTATTCTCTCCACAGGATGGAATATCACTCAGCCAGAAAAAAGAATGAAGTTCAGATACACGCCACAGAATGTATGAACCTCAAACGCATTATTCCAAGTGAAAGAAAACTGACATAAAAAGTTACATAACATATGATTCCACTTATATGAAATGTCCAGAATA
>NW_006333556.1:0-355 GCF_000327345.1 Myotis davidii
ATTATTTTTTCTGCTTCTCTAAATCCCTGAAAATTGAGGCAGATAAAAAGTAATATTGATTTGGCCAAAAATGATAAATTTGGAACCTATGGCTGGCTGAAGAACTCTGTAAATACAGACTATAATAGGCCTCCAACCCTTAACAGCAGGACTAATTTTATGCTTAATCCACACATAGGGTTTGGAAGCACCAAATGCATTGCCTTCCCTAGCCAGAATTCTATTAGGAACTAGGACTGAGACTCCTGGAAAAAAAAGGAGATATCTTAGAAGGTCAAGGATGCTTGAATTACTAAACTCTTTATCTAGTAAGTTAAATGCACATGAGTAAAATAGCATTAAAAGGTAACCAAAT
>NW_006333557.1:0-354 GCF_000327345.1 Myotis davidii
AAAAAGTTTGCCCACCCCTGATCTAGAGAAAGGCAGACATATGGAAATTCCTGGATGTGGGGCTCTATAAGAAAGGTGTCACATATACTGGTATCTAATTGCAGGCATCTTCCAGCTCTAGGAGAAAGTGGAGTCTCAGGCTGGGGACTTTTGGGTGGGAAATGGGTTAGTTTTTTGAGCCTAGATAAACTGGACAGTCCTGGGGACATAAGATGTCACTCAGACCCCGGTGTCCCCTACAGAGGACAGCCATCCCTTGGCCTTGCCTCAGGATAGGTATCTGCGGGGTTCTGACTGCTTTATGTGTCCTAATGTCTTAATCTCCCACCTTTGCCCCCTGGGGTAGATGCCCAG
>NW_006333558.1:0-355 GCF_000327345.1 Myotis davidii
AGCCAGGCAACATCTTGAAAACAAGAAGCAGGAATACCACAGTGATTCTCATGATGAATCTACAACTCCTGTAAAATAACTTGTCATTGAGACTTTGCACAGGTTCACACTGACCTTTCACCCAACGTCGTCGTAATCGACAAGTGTTCACAGTCTTTCCACGTGGCCAGGAAGCCTCAATGGGGGACCTGCAAGAGAGGATGATACAGAAAGCCTCACACACAAACAATCATTTACCTAATTTAAGGGGATGATGGAGTCTCCAAATCGCATGGTGCCCTCTGAGCTTGCTGACGGGGTTGGCCTGTCAGGGTGATTTCCCAGGGACATGCCTAATACAACGACTTAAAAGATG
>NW_006333559.1:0-355 GCF_000327345.1 Myotis davidii
CTGACTGGCTGCTGAGGGCCAAAAGGAAAAAGATGAGAAAAGTGACATGCAGGTTTAGATCCAAGGAACCAGGAGAGTGACTTCATCATGAGGATGAAGGAAGTGGGGAAAGGGACAGGCCGGTCAAGGGGAGAGATCAGATTTAACATTTCCATCAGTGCTCAGCAAGTCGGCACAGCTGGTGAGATTCACCGAGTGCTCATCACAGCCTGGTGCTGTGCCCGCCGCAGCCCCCTGCACCGCACGACCACCTAGCAGCCCTGGAGGCGTGGGCTGAGCACAGGAGTGAGGAGGGGGTGGGAAGTACAGACCTGACCCTCGTCCTTGGTGAACTCTGGATGGTGGCTGAGCCTGC
>NW_006333560.1:0-355 GCF_000327345.1 Myotis davidii
TAAATGAAGCAGCAAATCATGAACCGATTCTCCAGGGTCACGTGGTGGATAATGTGTTTATGGAAGACTTTGCATGAAGGAGTACTACAGTGTTGCTAAGATGTGACTTCAAAGACATGGCCACTCTATTAAAATTCCCAATGCTAATCCTAGGATTATCAACCTAAACCCTTTAGATTATGGTAAGCATACTTGAATGCCCTGTCTGGAATTCTAATGTTGCTGATTATTGTAATGTGTTAGAGAGCTAACTCAGAGAGTGCTCTGGAGTTAGGGGAGAAACATCAGGTTTCTTTGGACCACTACCTCACACCATACACAAAAACTAACTCAAAGTGGATGAAAAACTTAAATG
>NW_006333561.1:0-355 GCF_000327345.1 Myotis davidii
TAGAGATTTCTATGCAGTACGAAATGTGTTAAGATCAAGGAACTAAAAAACATGATGAAATCTCTGGTCAAGGGTGAGTTTAATTTTGTGCTACACTAGATCAGGTAGTGATTGTCATGTAGTGACTTGGCCCATTTTGGTGGGATTTCTAGAGACAGTGAAGAATGTGCTAAATCCTTCATGTTTAATTAAAATTCAGTACATCTTGGGTATAATTTGTTTCTAATTTATTGGTCATACTGACATTACATCTGGGGAATACGAATGTATATACAGGTGAGGCAAAAGGCTTACAATTCTTCATATGGAAAATAATTCAAGGATAAACTTTCACATACAACTGTAAACCTACTTT
>NW_006333562.1:0-355 GCF_000327345.1 Myotis davidii
AGTATTTTGCACAGTACTGAGCACATACTCAGGGTTAGCCACTGTTATCATTAACATCATATATTATGTATTGTTATACTTCTTACCCGGAAACTTTGGCACCTCAGTTTCCCTCATTGGACTGTGAGCAGCTTCAGAGAAGTAGTCCTGTCTTATTCATTCCTGTATCCCAAGGGCTGAGCTCAATGCCAGTCTCAGAGAAAGAACACACTGTAGAAAGACACTCATTCACCTACTCATTTATTTATCCCATTGATAAATGTTAACTGAACACTTTCTCTGTGCCAAGCCCAGGCTAGACACTACATACAATGAGCAAGAAGCAATAAGCCCTAACCGGTTTGGCTCAGTGGAT
>NW_006333563.1:0-355 GCF_000327345.1 Myotis davidii
TCAAAATGACTATGCAGTCTTGTGCTATCCTAAACTTAATATTTAGACTGGGTTTACATGCTACAGTATTCTCTGTATTTATTTGCTGGGGCTTCCATAAGAGAGCACCACAGACTGGGTGGCTTAAATAGCAGAATTTTATTGTCTCACAATTCTGAAGGCAGATAGATCTGAGTGCTAGCAGATTTGGTTTCTCCTGAGGCCTCTCGGCTTGCAGATGGTCATCTTCTCCCTGTATCTTCACATCGTCATCCCTCTGTCCTTGTCTATGTCCTGATCTCCTCTTCTTTTAATAACACTAGTCATATTGGATTAAGACCTATCCCAATGATCTCAATTAACTTAATTACCTCTT
>NW_006333564.1:0-355 GCF_000327345.1 Myotis davidii
CTTTGGAAGCTTGTGTAGACCAAGTTCATGGTCCTTTAGGCTGCCTCCCCGTGAATAGGGGTTCACTTTTTGAATGATAAGAATTCTATGTCACAGGGGGAGGGGGGCTTCAGGATTTTAGAGGCTTAGGTGGGGCGTGGCCAAGAACAGGTTGGGACCCACTGGTTCACACGGATGGTCACAGGAGCACAGGAGAGGTGCTCAGCCCGAGGCGCCTGCTCCCACTCTGACGCTCTCACAGGATTGGAATCAGCTGGGGGCTATCTCGCGTGGAACTCCAGGCTCCGAGCAGGAAGCCACTGGCAGGATGTCTCCCAGCCCAGCGGTCAGCAAACTGCGGCTCGTGAGGCACATG
>NW_006333565.1:0-355 GCF_000327345.1 Myotis davidii
TTTCAAATATAGTTCTCAGCTTGATCTGAAGGACTGGCCAAATAACATAGGCTTATATAATATAACTAGAGGCCCAGCACACTAAATCGTGTGAGACCCAGAACCGCCATGCCGGCGGGACCTGCTGTGCACAAGTAGGTCGCTGCCATGCTGTGCGAGCCGTGAGCCACTCTGTGCTCTGAGAGCCGTGAGCCCTGCCGCACTGCACAAGTTGCAAACCCCTTCCCACCACCGCGAGTGGCTTGTGGGCTTGGGGGAGGGACTGAGAGGTGCTTCATGCACCTTCTGGTGACCAGTCATTTGGTCATTCCGGTGTTACGGGATTACGGCCACTGGCCTTTTATAATATAGATAT
>NW_006333566.1:0-355 GCF_000327345.1 Myotis davidii
TTTTATGGCTGAGTAATATTCCATTGTGTGTATGTAGCTGGTCTTTATCTAATCAGCTATCAGTGGACACTTAGGTTGCTCCCATATCTTGATTATTGTAAATAATATAGCAAAGAACATAAGGGTGCATCTATCATTTCGAATCAGTGTTTTGTTTTGTGTTTTTTTTCGGGTAAATAATCAGAAGAGGATTTGCTGGGTCATAAGGTATTTCTGTTTTTAATTTTTGAGGCACCTCCATATTGTTTTCCATAGTGGCTACTCCAGTTTATAATCCTACCAACAGTACAACAGAACAAGAGTTCCCTTTTGTCAACACTTGTTGCTGATTTATTGATGATAGCCATTCTGATAG
>NW_006333567.1:0-355 GCF_000327345.1 Myotis davidii
CCACCTGATCCTCTACATCCTCTTTTCCTGATTTCCCAGTTGAGTTTCCAATGTGAACTCGGAAACCACAGATGGAAGATGGTGGGTCCTCCATCAACCAGATCCTTGAATAGCTGGGCAAAGCCAAGCCCCTGGCTGCCATCAACTGCTTTTACATAAGCAAGAAATAAATACCACTTGCTCTAAAACACTGAGATGTTGGGCTTTAGTATAATTCTTCTCTAGGGCAGTTCCTCAAGGGGTCACCCAGGCTCATGTTGAATACCGCCAGGAACACAGAGTTCCCAGAACAGCCAGTCATACCACCATGGTATGGCTCTATGGCTCTGTTGAAGCGTTTCTCTTCCAACTCAGC
>NW_006333568.1:0-355 GCF_000327345.1 Myotis davidii
AAGTGAAATCATATGGCATTTGTCTTTCTCTATTTGACTTATTTCGCTCAGAATTCTCTTCCTTTGGCTGACTTATTTTACACACAATACCCTTTAGGTCCATTTATGTTGCAAATGGCAAGATTTTACTTTTTTATGGGTAAGTCATATTTCATTGTATATATACACCACTTACTTAACCATTCATCTCTCAATGAGCACCTAGGTTGCTCCCATATCTTGCCTTTTGTAAATAATGTTGTAATGGACATATGAATATGTCTTTTTGATTGAGTGTTTGGGGTTTATTCATTTAAATACCCAGAGATAAAATTACTGGATCCTTTGTCTCTTGTTATAGCTTTTGTTTTAAAGT
>NW_006333569.1:0-355 GCF_000327345.1 Myotis davidii
GCAAGAGGGTGCAGGCCGGGTTGAGTGACCCCCCTGAGTACACGAATTTTCATGCACTGGGCTTCTAGTACAGACATAATAAGAAATCTGTAACCTGAAACAGGGCCCTCACCTGACCATGCTGGCACCATGATCTTAGACTTCTAGTTTCTAGGACTGTGAGAAATAAACTTATGTTGTTTATAAACCACTCAGTCTGTGACATTTTGTTTTAGCAAGCCAAATAGACTAAGATATAAATATAGCTCTTACTTAAAAACCTGAAGTAATTAGGGTTATTTGTCTAAAAAATAGAAAACTTAAGAAAGGATATATGTATGTATATATGATCTGATTAATAGACAGATGATAGATG
>NW_006333570.1:0-355 GCF_000327345.1 Myotis davidii
TGCTCAAAAGAAATTAAAGTTAACATTTCTTGTATTATGATAGCCACAAAACGAGTATATTGAGTTACACCGGAAGCGCTATGGATACCGTTTGGATTACCATGAGAAAAAGAGAAAGAAGGAAGGTCGAGAAGCTCACGAACGTTCAAAGAAGGCGAAAAAGATGATTGGTCTGAAGGCTAAGCTCTACCATAAACAGCGCCATGCTGAGAAAATACAGATGAAAAAGACGTAAGTGATCGTTTGTTGTAGCAAGTTAACATCTTTTGAGTAAGTTATTAAAAATGATAATCTTGAATCTTTCCCTTTTTGGTAGTATCAAGATGCATGAAAAACGAAACACCAAACAAAAGAA
>NW_006333571.1:0-355 GCF_000327345.1 Myotis davidii
TGAACTAAATAAGTTATGTTTCCACACACCCAACATACAATGCTTACAGGTTAACAGCAATAAACATCTTTAGAGAGTGAAAGTGTCCCAAACACATTTTATGAGATCAATATTACCCTGATACCAAAGAAAGAAAGAAAACTAAAAGCAATAAAACTCAGGCTCAATATCCCTCATGAATACAGATGCAAAAATTCTCAGCAAAACATAAGCAAATTGAATTCAATAATGCATTAAAAGTATTATGGTCCATTATCCACTGGGATTTATCCCCGGGATGCAAAAGGGGTTCAACAGGCTGGCATAAGTGGCTCAATGGTGTAACATTGACCTATGAACCAGGAAGTCATGGTTT
>NW_006333572.1:0-355 GCF_000327345.1 Myotis davidii
TCTCTTATGGAGTAAACTTTTGTTTCATAATGGGCCCAGCTGAATTTAATTTTATTTGTCATCCTCAGGCCTAAAGATAGAACATAGATGAGAAACTAACAGTGAATGTAGGAAGAAGCAGAGTGCAGCTCACTCCCCAGAAAGTCTAGTCTCCCAGAAACTGTGTCTGTTGCTGCAGTGAATGTATCCTCCTATCCTCATGTACTTATGTCATGCTATCAAATTTTTATTCTCAAGATTATGTCAGCCTCTCAAAATTTCTCAAGATCAAGTATGTCTGACTGAATCTGAGGCTTACATCTGTTGCCTCAATGCACTGGGGCAGTGGTTGCAAACTCATTAGTCAACAGAGCCA
>NW_006333573.1:0-355 GCF_000327345.1 Myotis davidii
TATGTCCAATGGGGAAAATGTTAATAATACACAGTTTCTCCAAGGAAACAATTCTGAATGCATGGAGATTGATTTATTGTTCATTGTAGCAACATAGGTCATTAAAAAAATTGAACCAGATATTTTTTTGCCTCCATAGAAAAATGTAGAAGACTTTTTTGTTAATGTTTGCTAATTTGGGGAATATTTTTCATTTGTACCCACTCTCCTGAATCTAGACATCGTCAGCCACTAAATTAAGTACAGATTATTATTATCACAGAGAAAAGGATAAGCTATAAAGGACTAAGTGGTGGCTCTTTATCAAAAACTAAATATGCAAAATTCTATTTGAGAACTAAATATACATTCTATG
>NW_006333574.1:0-355 GCF_000327345.1 Myotis davidii
TGGTTATGTAGCTCTCTCTCTCCTGCATTGACTCTCTTTAGGGCATCTCTGACCTTTCCATCCATGGATTGCCACATCAGCTGTGTTTATTTTGCCAATTCTGGGTGGAAGTTAATTTGATTCAGCTGTTCTTTTTATTTACTCTGTGAAAAAGGCACAGATCCATCTGCATTTTTGGCTACCACCTTGTCTACCCCTGGACAAACTTTTTAGGAATCCATGGCCATGGAGGCTGGAGTGTTGGTGTTTGTGAGTTTGCAGCTGAGGCTGCTTGTCCCTGGGCCTTATGGTTGTAGGGTACCAGGAAGTATCCAAGATCTCACCAGGTGAAGGTAAGGCTGGGCTTCCAATCACA
>NW_006333575.1:0-355 GCF_000327345.1 Myotis davidii
GTGTAAGGAGAATCCAGGGTTGGGGGCTATGGGATTATAGCTCAAAAGCAGCCATCTGGTTTCCTGTGCTGTCATTCCTCCATACTGCAAAGTGCATCTTTTTAGGCAGATCTTTACCATGCAGGCAGCTTTTGATTGGGGGGGAGGGGTGAGAGGGAGGGTTGAGGGGAAAGGGAGTAATTGCTCCACCCTGTTGGAAACCTCTCTCCCCATCCTGCAGAGCCTGAGGGCTCATTAAGAGAATGACAGTAGCAATCAGCCTGAGGGCAGAGGAAGATCTCTGCATCCTTTGAGTCTTTGCCTGATCTGCTTCTAGGCTAGGAAAAGCAGACCTTAGTGCACATCTTGGTCCTTT
>NW_006333576.1:0-355 GCF_000327345.1 Myotis davidii
TTGGGTTCTTCACTTTCCTGTAAGTCCTTGAACCAGCTCTCCTCAATGCTGAGTTCTTAATGATTCAAATTAAACTTCAACCTATCTTTATTGTTCAAAAGCACATATTAGATATGTTTTTGTTTAGTTTCTTTTCATGTTTAATTGACAGCATATTAGGTTACTCTCTTAAGTGGAAATAATGATAATAGTCCTTTCATTGGCTTAACATTTTACAATGATTTCAACTAATGTTCATATGCTAGGATGCAGTCCAGGCAAGAATCACTATTCCATTTTACACACAAAGTTCAGGGTAGTTAAATGGTTGGTCAAAGTTAACACAGTAAGTAACTAGGGGACAAGAGGAAACCCA
>NW_006333577.1:0-355 GCF_000327345.1 Myotis davidii
TGTGAAATCTGAACTAGGTCTGTGGATTGTCCCAATGTCCATTTCTTGTCAGCCCCTGGTCTGCCTCTGGTCTCCAGCATGACAATCAGGTAGGTTTAGAAGGCCAGTCTCAAATGTCACGACTATAGCTGGCATACGTTAGTTCTCCCTCGAACCTATCATGAATTCATTTTCCTGGAATCAGCATAATCTCTCTTGGGAGCTCTGCATATTTCCAGCCTATGTCTTTTCTTGAGGTATTGTGTTCGAAGTGGATTATCTACCCTGTGAAGGAGGACTCTAAATGCATTTTGTTTATTTGATTATTCTAAGCCTAATCCTTTCACCTTCAAGTTCAAGGAGGATCCCGAATTCA
>NW_006333578.1:0-355 GCF_000327345.1 Myotis davidii
ATTGATGTGAGAGAAAAACATCAATGGGTTGCCAAACTGGGATCAAACCTGCAATCTAGGTGGGTGCCTTGACCGGGAATTGAACCTTTGGTGCATTGGGCAATGATCAATCAACTGAGCCACACCAGCCAGAGCAAATTGTTTATTGTTCTAGTTTTTTAAAAAATGGTTTCCCAAGTGCTTCATAGAAATATTATTTAAAAACAATTCTGGGTCAGTGTCAATAGTTGAGATGACACTAACATTCCGTATAGTACCGTCAACTTATGGCCATTGGTGTCAACTCACCACCAACAGGAATCCCCAATTTGGGGTTGCAATAAAGAAGGAAACTTTATTCAGTGCACACAGCTCA
>NW_006333579.1:0-355 GCF_000327345.1 Myotis davidii
TTGTTGATTCATTAACATTGAACTCACAGCCAAGAGCATTTATCTAACACCTACATTTTCTCCAAAAAGCACATCATAGCCTTTTTGTGCCTAAGAGTACTAAATAGCACCTCCACATTATGTTGAGGGATCATTTTATAAACAGCAAAACTCTAAGAAAAGGCCCCGAAATGTGAAAAACAAAGCATTAAATCGATTGTGGAAAGGAGAATTGTTTACAGTGTAAGAACTGAAACAAGCAGGCAGAGGGTTTGCCTCTTGGGAACGAGGACTTCAAGCAACTCAAACTTTTAGCTGCTCTGCACATGTTCTCAAACTCTGTGAGTACTGATTTGCAGTAAGATACAAACTTTAG
>NW_006333580.1:0-355 GCF_000327345.1 Myotis davidii
AAAAAAAATCAAGTTACCTCTTTGGTTCCAAAACTTTACTTTTATATAGGTAATAATAGAAAAACAATTAAAACTGAGAGTTAAAGGTATTGTGCTAAGAGTGAATAGATTCAGATGTAGAGAATTGTTTTGAAAGCACTGTGTTTTATGTCACTCAGTTTATTCAACCCTCCCATGGGATAGGCAGTGTTGAGACTGTGAATAGCCAAGGAACCATCCTATAAATGGTGAACCTAAAACAATAATCTAGATTTGTGGATGCCTGTTGTGTTATTCGTAGAATATCATGACCATGATCCATTCAGAAAAGACCAAGAACAATGTTTCAGTTGACTGTTATCATAAAGCATAGTGG
>NW_006333581.1:0-355 GCF_000327345.1 Myotis davidii
CATAGGGGTGCATATATCCTTTCTGATTGGTGAGTACCTTTTTTAATTGATTCAGAATTTTATCCTGTGCTGTTCTCTGTACTGGGCACCCTAGAAAGGTGGGAGTAAGAAAGAAATTGAAAGAACCTTAATCTATACCCTCCACTCCAAACATAAGTATTAGAGATATCCTATAAAGGTGAATAGTTCCGTTTTAATAAAACAGAGCTTCTCAAATTTAGTCATTCCTGGGCAGCTGAGTGCCTTATAAAGAACTATTGCTATTCCTCTAAGTCACTATTTCTCAACCTTTTCTCATCAGGCTCCCCCCATTTTTCTTAGACAATTTTCCCTAATCATCACCCCCATGAAATTT
>NW_006333582.1:0-355 GCF_000327345.1 Myotis davidii
TAGATCACCTTTATGATAGTACCAGACCTGATTGATGACACACATATTGTAGAGTGACTTTTTTCTCAGCTCAAGCTTAGGTCATAAAGATTTGCCCGATTGCACTTCCATTGTTCTAGAAAGCTATACTACTTGTTTAATTAGGAAAGTATAGCGCGTGCTTATTTGGAGGTGGCTGTTCTGTTTCACGTCGGCTGCTACCAGGAGGCAACATCCGTGAGGGAACGAAACCACAGTGTTTTAGTAGAAGGAAGCATGCACTTTGTTTGTGTATCTTAAATGCATGCTTTACATATACCTTAACCGTTTCATCATTGTTTTTTAAATGGTGAAAAACAATAGATACAATAAGCAT
>NW_006333583.1:0-355 GCF_000327345.1 Myotis davidii
TGTTTACAGATGCCCAAACAGAATTAGATGTGTAAGATTTATTGGGGGAATCATACATAAAAGATAAAGGGGGACGGGATAAAACATAGGTAGAAGAACCCTTCAGGCTACAATTTAGGTTTGACACCATGAAAATTTAAGAAAAAAGGAAGATTGATTAGAGAAAGTTGAGACTGCATTGCAACTCTCAGAAAACCTTGATCAGGCTAATAAAGAGTCCAGATTTGGGTAGCTGTTCTTCCCCTGTCCGCCTTATCTACAGGTTTGTTTGTTTATGGTCTCAGTTATACAGTCAACTGTGGTTCAAAAATAATTCATAAGATTTTTGTTTGTTTTTAAAATATATTTTTATTGA
>NW_006333584.1:0-355 GCF_000327345.1 Myotis davidii
GAGGAGGAAGTGGGACTTAAGTCAGAACTTAATGGATTCATAATCTGAGAGTAACGTATTATCTAAGAGTAAGTATAAAGAAGGACAAAATCATATGCTTATGAACCAAGAAGGGGACTCTCGAGTTACCAACTTCCTACCAGAGGAGCAATTACAACTGCTGTTTGGGCACAGAGAATAAAACTTCAAGCATAAGATAAGTGCTTAGCCAGTCTAGAATAGAGTCACCACGGCATTCTTACTCCACTTTAATCTTGAATAGCTGCTATTACTTGGCAATTTCAAGTTTGTAAATCTCTCCTACCCTAAATTAACACTTTATCTACAATTCGTGTTCTGATTGCCACCTAA
Organism: Myotis davidii; assembly: GCF_000327345.1. Classification (NCBI taxonomy): domain Eukaryota; kingdom Metazoa; phylum Chordata; class Mammalia; order Chiroptera; family Vespertilionidae; genus Myotis; species Myotis davidii. The sequence continues at coordinate 352 of NW_006333584.1, forward strand.
AATG
>NW_006333585.1:0-355 GCF_000327345.1 Myotis davidii
TCATCTTTTCTTATGGCTGCGTAGTATTCTATTGTATTTATGTACCACATCGTCTTCATTCATTTGTCTATCAGTAATACTTTGGTTGTCTCCATGTCTTGGCAACCATGATTAATTATACAATGAACAAAGGGAAGCATACATCTTTATGCATAAATGTTTTTTGAGTTTTTCAGGGAGATACCCAGAAGAGAGATTGATAGGCCATATGGTAACTCCATTTTTAATTTTTTTGAAGAACCACATACTATTTCCATTCCCACCGATGTGAATGAGGGTTTCTTTTCCTCCACAAACTCTCCAACACTTGTTATTATCTATATTGTTGATAATAACCATTCTAACAGGTGTGAGG
>NW_006333586.1:0-355 GCF_000327345.1 Myotis davidii
AAATATAGAGACATTGACCATAATTACAAAAAGTAATTCTTGATAAAGAAAAGTCATTCATTATTTCACCACCTAATACAAGTGCTTTTTATTTTACTTACAGCCTCCCTGGCCTTGTATACACATGTACAAAATTGCATATGCATTCAGTGCTTTTTATAGCCTGCCTCTTGTCAGTTTGTGTATTCATCAACCTTTTTCTATTTTTACATAATTTTCATATCATAATATTTATTGGATGCATTATAGAGAGAGCATTTATTAAATGACCTTACATTACTATAATTCTTATCACATTATTTTATTACTTATAATCCTATATAATGAAGTGGCAATATGCAAATTGACCATCACA
>NW_006333587.1:0-355 GCF_000327345.1 Myotis davidii
ATTTATTCCCCAAATAATTTTGTCCTGATTTTTCCATTTATGAGAAAAATTAAGATGTACAGTTTAGGTGGATGTGATTGATCTGGTGGTAGACAAAATTAGAAGGAAGGAATGTACTTTTAAGAAATTTTCAAGGGATAAATGTGATCAATGACTGGTGAGAGATAAGAAATGATTCAATGATAAACAATTATCATAAGCCCAGTGTCCCTGCAGCAGATTCCAAGTCACTTTTTTTAAAGGGCGGGAGTATGGAACAGACGTCTTTATTTCATGGAGAATAAAGCTAACTGGGATAAAGTGAAGAAATGTATTTTTAAAGAATGTTTTTATTGACTTCAGAGAGAGGAAGGGA
>NW_006333588.1:0-355 GCF_000327345.1 Myotis davidii
CTGAGCCACACTAGCCAGGGCTTCCCAATGCCCTTTCAGGGTATATTAACTATCTTAAAAGCTAGTTTTCATTTTAACTTAATCATCGAGTATTTCAGGAGCCACCCATTGTGTGTAAGCCACAGGGAATGCAAAGACAAATAAGAATCAGCCTTATTGTTCCACATTATACATACTGAGCTTATTATATTTATTTGATTTCTGAGGAAATGTACTTATTCTGAAATATATTCTTCCTCCCAGGATAACAAAAACATAGGGAATGCTTTTCTTGTATGTCCACATAAAAGAGCCACAATATCTGTGGCTTCTCAGAAGTCAGTGGCTATTCTCAGACCATAATTTCAATGTTGGC
>NW_006333589.1:0-355 GCF_000327345.1 Myotis davidii
ATTCATCATGTGGTAGCTATTATTATTACTATGTATGAAAAACTATCTTCCTCATACAGTCATCTAAAAATACTGAAGGGTTGCTCTCATACCTTACAATGGGAGATGGTTTTATTTGCTTTCTAAATAAAGTTCATATAGGGTTCTGTTTTTATACCAACATGCTACTGTTTACTTTTATTTTTCCCTATTTTGATAAATTAACCATGCTTTAAACATGCTTTCATTCACTGAGGGTGAAATTAGGGTAGAGGGTAACCAAAGGGGCAAAGTTCAAGAAAAATGTGGGGGAGGGAGGCAAGAATTCCTAATCTCATAAGGAAGATAACACACATAGAACTATTCTTAATACATA
>NW_006333590.1:0-355 GCF_000327345.1 Myotis davidii
TGGCTCCAATCATGTCTGACTTTGTGAAGTTCTCTTTTTAATCTCTTTGCTCAGAATACCCTGCCAAACCCACTAGAATTGGGAAACTCCTACTCACCCCTCAGAACCCATTTCAGGGGTCACTTCATCTGTAGAGCCCTCTGACACCCCTGAACAGATTAAAAGCTTCCCTCTCTGGATGTGGCTATCACCCGGAGGGTCCTCATTTTCTGAGTATTTACAGTCAAAACTTAGTTTGCAAACATATCCATCTTGAACATTTTGGTTATCGACCAAGTTGTTCACAGGAAAAAAATGTCTCGGTTGTGAAACAGAACTTCAGTTCTCAACCCAACAACCCTTTCATGCTGATACC
>NW_006333591.1:0-355 GCF_000327345.1 Myotis davidii
TGGGGAAATTCAGTAACAGCCTGGCCACATGCTGTTTCTTTTCTCTGAAGATGAATCTGAGACGTGTTTCTTACACTGTCCCCTTGCTCACTTTACTACATTCCTATTGCATTTTCCTCAAACACCCAGGCACACTCCCACCTCAATTCCTTGGCATTTTCTGCTCCCCCCTTAATTAGTCTGCTCTCTGACCTTCTTTAGACCTTTTTTCTCCATGCTCACCTTCTGAGTACATTCTCCCCCGACCACACTACTGAAAACCACACCACATTCCGGATTCCCTGTCTGTTGCTTTATTATTCTCCACGGTGTGGGCCCAATGGGCTGACCTGACAAGCTCAGGGAAGGCCTGCGT
>NW_006333592.1:0-355 GCF_000327345.1 Myotis davidii
GACCTGCTCTCAGAGGGCAAAGATCCTTCTGCACAATTATAGCTCTTACCCAGCCACCCAGCCTCTGGCCCTCCTTGTCTCTCTCCAGGGAGGGTGCCACACCACAGTGACCGTGATCTTTCTATAATAAAAATCTGGCTGTGACACTCTGCGGCTCCAGAAACTCCTCACTGCCAGGGGCACAAAATCCAAGCTCTTTCAAGGGGCTCACAAGGCTGGAGGCAAGACCTAGGCACCCCACTTTCTCTCAGCCCCCATGCCCTACCCTCCCCCTCATACTCCAGACCACAGCCACTAGGCTTTCTGCCTTGATTACAACCTCCCCCCTCCCACCACACACACACACACACACACA
>NW_006333593.1:0-355 GCF_000327345.1 Myotis davidii
AAAATCTAATGTTAATTAGATTTGGGATAATTGTTGTTCTCATTGCACATAGAACCATGAAGTTGGCTTTGCATGGGTTGGCATACTCTAGAGGTGTTGCATCTCCTGGGGACTAAAACAGCCCGTCCCCCATTCCCATGGTCCCACCCTTCATGTCCTTCATTAGCGGATAGGCCAACAGCAATCAAGACTCAACTATAACAGGAGGGCTCACAAATCCCAAGCAAGAGACATTCCTGGAGCACCCAGCTTAAATGATCATGAAGATTGTGTTGTTGAGCCTCACAGGACACCTACTACATAGGCCAACATACCAAGACTGAGAGACATAGCAGATCTACCTAACACCAGTACA
>NW_006333594.1:0-355 GCF_000327345.1 Myotis davidii
TGTAATTCCAGGCAAGTGGCTTAAGTCTCTGAAGCCTCAGTTGCTCCTGGTAATGGAGAAAATAATGGAATCTTGTTTATAGAGTCATTGTAAGGATTACAAGTTTATGAATTGCTTTATGTAACAGTGCTCAAAAAACAAAGTAAATAATAAACCCTTTCGAGTTATCATACTACAGAGCAAACCAACATATAAACAAATGACTACAGTAAAAACCAGTCAGGTACAAAATGATACCTTAAGACTTTAATTTGCATTTCATTGCCAGAAGGAATAAACACTGTTGCATGTACTTGCTTGAGAGGTTGTTTATTTTTTATTTAAATTTTAGAGAGTTTTTTAGTGTACCTTTTTT
>NW_006333595.1:0-355 GCF_000327345.1 Myotis davidii
TTTTTTTTGGCTGTTCTAATAATTAAATTAACATAACAGATTAATGGAAGAAAAAATTTAATTATATATATTCAGAGACCCCACAAAGACATTGACATCCAAGGACAAGTTGGACAGTTGAGGCTTATATGGTTTCTGAGCTAAGGAATAACAAAGGGAAGGAAGGTAATTGACAGGATACTGGTACGTTCTGAGACATGCACCATGAGGTGATTTTATCATTGGGCAAACATCATAGAGTACACTAGGTAGCCTACTGCATACCAAGGCTAAATGGTATAGCCTGTTGCTTCTATAATTGCCTACTGAATACTGTAGTCAATTATAACACAATGGTAAGTATTTGTGTATCTAA
>NW_006333596.1:0-355 GCF_000327345.1 Myotis davidii
TCAATAAACATATCCTCAGATGAGGATTAAAAAGGTATTAAGGAGTTGACTTTTCAGAACATACTGTTGAATCCAGAGCTCTCTCTATAGAACAGTAAGCAGAATCATCTGAACTCAATGGGAGTCTCTCTTCTTACACCTAAGAGGCTAAGAAAATCAGTATCATGGATCTCAGTAAAATCCCACACTATCAGTGACATTGTCATCATCATCTTCCTGCTTATATTTAAGCACTAAAATCTGATGGTTTATGCACAAAGTCATCTGTTTATTTTTTTAAAACTTAGGTTCATCTTTGAGTGATAAAAATTAACTTGCCCATGGGAGCCCTAGCCAGTTTGGCTCAATGGATAGA
>NW_006333597.1:0-355 GCF_000327345.1 Myotis davidii
ATTCCCCATGAACACAGATGAAAAAATTCTTAACAAACTATTAATAAGTGACAATATGTAAAAGAATGAAACATCTTGCTAAATTGGGCTTATCCTACACATTTTTAAAGTTTGGTTTAACCTTCTGGGAGGGTTAAGTCGGTCTGTAATCTTTTTTGTAATGTGGTAGCTTTATGGGAAAGAACTACAAAGTAAAGCATCAGATCAAGAAAAGAATTTTCTACATTTGCTGTTTTTTTACTGGTAGGGAAAACAATAGGTGGCCAAATATAGCTAAAAAACACCAGAGTACCTGAGCGCGTGTGAGAAGTCACGTGAGGAGGGAGGAGGGGCCACGTGAAGATTGAAGGGATGC
>NW_006333598.1:0-355 GCF_000327345.1 Myotis davidii
GACTCTACATGGCTTTACCAAGGCACAGTCCCTCTCCAGGCCTCAGTTTCCCCGTCTGTAATGTGGGGTGATAACACTTACCTGTCTACTTGCCTAGGCTATTGGGAAAATACAGGGCGGTGTGAGGATAGGTGTTTTAGGGAAAATTAAGCAGTGCTCAGTGTTTGCTCATTTACTGAAACAAGCTGATTGAGGGCTAAAGTCTCTGCTGGGGGAAGTGGGAACAGATGTGCCTGCCCCTCAGGGCCCCGAGCATCAGTCCCAGCCCCTCTCCGTCGTAGGCTGGAGTTCAAGGCCCCAGCTCTAGCCTGGGTCCCAGCACCCCCTTTCTCCCTGCCCCTGTGAGTTGACCTGT
>NW_006333599.1:0-355 GCF_000327345.1 Myotis davidii
GACCGAGCCCAAACCCTTTGGCATGGCACACAGGCCTCGATGGGCATCCGGAGCACACCTCCTGCCACTCGCCTCCATGCGCCAGCCTTCTTGCTTTCACACCTCCACGCCATTGCCCCTGCCCTGCCCTCTAGCAGAACCCCTTTCCCCTGCAAACTCCTACACGTCCTTCAAAGCCCAGCTCCTCTAAGAGAAATTAGACACATTCATCATGTCGTGATTTTTTTAGTGTCTCCTCGAGGTCAGGGTCCATGTTTTCTTCATTCTCACCCCTCCAGCCACCACCCGTGCCCACTTAGCACAGTTGTCCCACAGCGTCTGTGAATGAGAGATGACTCCCCTGAGGTCACTGCCA
>NW_006333600.1:0-355 GCF_000327345.1 Myotis davidii
TTTTTGATCTGTGGTTGGTTGAATCTGCAGATGTGAAACCTGGGGATATGAAGTGTCAACTGTACATTTATTGAAAAATATGCATATAAATGCAGCTATTTAGTTCAAACCCATGTTAGTCTAGGGTCAACTGTACTTAACAAAACTGAATGGCTACCTTTCGGAGGGGAAGGAAGGGAAGAGTAGGCATGGGATTTGAAGAAGAAAAATAAAACTAATAAAGACTAATAATAAAGATTATATGAACTGCAGAGTATGACAAACTCAAGACTGCAACTAAGGTGCAGAAAAGGGACAAACAACATTGGAAAGGGAATATTCTGATAAAGAAACATCATATTCCAAGGCACTGAGA
>NW_006333601.1:0-355 GCF_000327345.1 Myotis davidii
ATAGACCCCCGTGCACACAGGGACCAGGACATAGCAGATCTTTGACAAGGGGCCAAGAGGAGAGATGCAGAGAGAGGCAGGCGGCAGCCAGTGGAAAGGAGACCTGAGTCAGTTTATGAATTTTTAAACATATTTTTGCTTGGAAATTTCACAAAAGAAATGTTAAACATGAACACTTCCCGCCTGGTGGATTGTTATCTAGAATAACATCACACTAACATGGACCAGATATTGTTAAGTCCATATGCGGTTAACTGCTTGGTGACACACCCTTGATTGCAAAATAACAGGGAATATGGCAGAAGGTCAGTCTGCACCAGGGATTTTTATTTTACCTGGGTTTTTTGGCAATTAG
>NW_006333602.1:0-355 GCF_000327345.1 Myotis davidii
ACAATGCAAATCACTACGTTGGAACCAACCAAAGGGCCACTGCTTTTCTAAACAATTGATTCTAATCACAGAGATAAGATGAATAAACAGAGGAGGAATCATAGAGACTATGTACTTTACAATGGCCATATTCTACAAAAGCAACCATGAGGCCAGGTCAAAAAGTTTTAATTTGCTTACATCCGATGTTTTACTTCACCCTTTATGTCCTAAGATTTACTGTTTTTACTAAGTGCCAAGGATTGTTCTCAATACTTTTAACCCTCATACAACACATTTAATCCTCATAAAAACTCTATAAGATTGGTGCTATTATTTTTCTAATTTTGCAGATGAGAAAATCAGTTTCCAAGAG
>NW_006333603.1:0-355 GCF_000327345.1 Myotis davidii
AAAAATATTTTCTTGAATGACTTGATTTCAGAAATTAAAGATAATGCCTTGGAGATGTAGATTTTCTATTATAATTGAACAGCATTTGTTTGACAAAACTCTGCTTTATGTTTCCCCGTTACAAAGCATATTTAGCTAAGTTCTTATACTGTAAAAAAGTTTCATATTGTTAACTCAGCCTTTTACAACCTTTTCTCTGGCCAGTGATGAGCACCCAACTTCACTAGTTTGGGAACAAGAAACAAAATACCAAGGGTCCGCACAGTGGGCAGAGAACAGCCCCACTGCCTTTGAAAGGAGTTGGGGCATTAAGAAAGTGCTCTCTGACTGAGTGACTTCAGCCTGTGGTGATGGT
>NW_006333604.1:0-355 GCF_000327345.1 Myotis davidii
AAAAAAAAAATGACCATGAAGAAAAGATGAGACAACACTGAATTTTGTAAAGGAGAATTGGGAAATTGGGCACCCACACTGATCACCTTCTATCACCTTTCCCATTTACAGAACTTGTACTCTATACCTACGTAATTTGCATAGCTTTGGAAGGAAAGGGCTTGAGAAAAAAAGAACAATAAATGCTGCTGACTGCTTACCTTTCCATTAAAGGGGAAGTGTGGGCATGCAGAGGGGAGCAGAGCTTTGCTGCATGCACTGACCAAACTGTTAAGGCAACCCTGTGAGAACACACACCTGGCACCCATCGACTCTAACTTCAGGTGTGGAAAACAGCATTTGAAACTGAAGGGGT
>NW_006333605.1:0-355 GCF_000327345.1 Myotis davidii
TTTTTTTTTTACTTACAAAATAAGGATAGTAACAATTTTAACTTCTACATTGCCTCTCTAGTTCAGTGTAAGTGAGCAGTATATGTTAGCTAGTTTCATATTTGACACATTTGGTGATTAAAGCTTATTATTTTAGGAAATGAAAAAATAAATCTTCAAAACCGTACAGATGTATTTAAGCAGTTTTGGAAAGTGTGCCAGTATGAAACTAATCAACAGCAACAAAATCTGTGCAGTAGATGCATTCTCAACAGCAAAGGGAGTTTTACATATTCAACCCTGAAGATTTTGTTGTCCTAGTGGCATGCTATCACGCTCTATCTAGTCAAGAAAAGGCTGGATGTTGCACACAGAA
>NW_006333606.1:0-355 GCF_000327345.1 Myotis davidii
GGTATAATACTAGGAAACGGGGGAAATAATAGTCATTAAGAGGGACCAGTTTAAATAAATCCCAGTACATCAACACAATGCAACACTATGAATTGGTTCATACATAAGGCCAGGTCAATGCAAGAATGGAGACACCCAAGAGAAACTTCCAATACTGAATCAAGCAGTTCACTTAAGTAGCCACCAGGTGGTGCTGGTGACTCAGTAACATTGTTTAGCCCCCAACCCCCAGCAAAGTGAATTTTGCTTAAAATTATATTTTGCAACTTTCTTAGGCCCCTAAAATGGATAGCCATGGATTTTATTTTGCTCCTTATATAAAACTTTCAACTCATTATTAAAGCATAAGCTTTTT
>NW_006333607.1:0-355 GCF_000327345.1 Myotis davidii
GGCACGACATGGCACGCCTCCCACCTTGACCCAGCACATTTTTTGGTACATTCTTCTTTCCAGGTAACTCTCTCCTGACTGTGCTCCTCTAGTTCCTCTAGTGATAGACGTATTTGAACTTGACAAGTCCATTGTACCTACTTGCCCTCTCTCGGTAAACAGTTTCCTTTGTGCTGTACTTGACTATTACGTTACAGCCAATCTTAATATCTTGCATCAGCACAGTGTTATCATCTCTGAAAGCAGATCATTTTCTGAGTGAGAAGGCCTATCTGGTTCCCTTCCCTGCAGATACTCCAGAGGCAGAGAAAAAGCAAATCCTCTGCCGTATGGGCCTTTTATCAGATAGTGCTCA
>NW_006333608.1:0-355 GCF_000327345.1 Myotis davidii
GTCAATGCTCAACCACTGAGCCATCTGGCTGGGCCAATGACAATTTTAACATGAAAAAGGTAATGTTTTTATGTTATAAAAATCCTCTAGGACCCTTGCTCACCTCACTTGCATCATCTCCCACCTCTCCGCCCCTTCCTTATCATGCTGCAGCCAAAGTGACTCTTTCAAACTCTTTGGAAAATTCAATTTCTTCCAATTTGGTGGCCTTGAGGGTTTCAACATACATGAGTGGCTCCCCCTTTGTAGTATTCCCACAGGTTCCAAGCTTGAATGTGCCTGCAGTGGTTTGGTTCCTGAGCCTCTCCAGGTGGAGTTGACAAACCACAAGGGGAGAGACCACGCTGCCTTGTTC
>NW_006333609.1:0-355 GCF_000327345.1 Myotis davidii
TTAACCTCTCTCCAAAAGGACAAAGTAAATGAAAATGAAATGCAATGAGTAAATCTTCATCTTCTATCTTCTGTGTAGACCTTCTTTAATTAAAAGTTATCTCTGTGAAGTCTGTCTTTGTTTGAACTTTTCTACAATTAATTTGCTCCTGTAAGAGGTTGGTTGTGTGTGTGTGCAGAAGCACCCACATGCACACAAACATACATTATGAGGAAAAGAGAAACATGTTTATTTGACTCATAATTGAGAGAGTAATTAGTGATCATTATGAGTTATTATTATTAAACAGATGTTGTAATTCTTTAAGCAGGGATCATCATCTCATCCATCTCTATAGCATCAACTGTAAGCATAT
>NW_006333610.1:0-355 GCF_000327345.1 Myotis davidii
GAGAGAGACATAGATGTGAGAGAGACACATCAGTTGGTTTCCTCTCATGAACCTGACTGGAGCTGGGAATTGAACCTGTGACTCTTCAGTCCACGGGCCGGCACTCTAACCACTGAGCAACTGGCCAGGGCAACTCCTGATAATGGAGCCCGGTGCAAGCCCAAATAATAATAATCATAATTTATACTAGTATCAAACACTCCTGATCGCTCACCCACGTGCCAGCATCACTCTAAGTGCTTCACACGCATTAGCTTACTTACTCCTCACAGCCACCCAGTGAGGTAGGCGCTATTCTCCCTCCCTCCCACGTTACAGACGAGGAAACTGAGGACAGAGCAGCCTGTCCAGGCAA
>NW_006333611.1:0-355 GCF_000327345.1 Myotis davidii
AATAAAATCAATATCTTTACTGGTTTTTGTCTTTGATTATCATATATGTACAAATGCCTGGCACACAATTGGTCCTCAGTAATTGTAAATTTTTATGAAGGACCTGCTATAAATGGTGCTCCGATTATAACCTATGGAGGGCATGGAGATGAGCAGAAGGCATCATTTGCATTGGCATCTGCTGAATCTAGTAATTCCATACATTTATGACATCAAAATTGTACTTTTGTTAAATTTTCCTGACTCGCATGATAATAAGCCAATTTTAGCAGATCATTACTCAATACAAGGTGGAGGAAAAGTGGGTTTACAATTGAGAGTACTAGAAATGCAAAGTTTAGTCTTGTATTATTAT
>NW_006333612.1:0-355 GCF_000327345.1 Myotis davidii
CAGCCGATCAATGATACTTTCTCATCATTGATGGTATCCCTCTCTTTTTCTCTCTCTGAAATCAATAAAAAACAAAACATATTTAACAGGATATAAAAACTGGAAATAAACTAACTTATTATACATGAGAGTCCTTTCACACTAAAGTTGTTAAGATCCATAATGGCAGACACAGAAATGAAAAAGTGGATTATTTGGGAAACAAATAAAAACACTCTTTTTCAGTATTTGCTATATAATAAGAGAAGTAAGAGAAAGACTGGCTGAAGTTTTGGAAGGTCTTAAAGGAAGTCTAAGAATGTTATTTGTTTCATCTGGAACTGTTTTTATTAAAAAATATATTTTATTGATTTTT
>NW_006333613.1:0-355 GCF_000327345.1 Myotis davidii
CCCTGGTCTCATCCCCACCACTCACCACAATCTGCCTTGTGACCACTTAGCAGCTTTAGCAGACCCAAGCATGGCCCTACCCACGAAAGGGAGGGCAGGCACAAAACATGGATGCCAACCAAGATTACAATGCACAAACCTAAACTCTCCACCCCTTCCCCATACCCACCTCCACCACAAATATTCTTGATTTAAGGCTCTTTTGGGACCACATCAAAGCTTTCTGAGGGGAGGTGCCCTGAATTGCTTACGGGCTGTGTCACTTCTCTAAGGACTGCAGAGTCACCTAGTGGGCCCTCACTGCTGCCAGCAGCACAGGAGCAGGGCAGGAGGAGGAAGGCTGATTGTATGGGAC
>NW_006333614.1:0-355 GCF_000327345.1 Myotis davidii
CCATTTATCCCCCCATTACCTTCTTCTACCGCCTCCCACCTTCTTTCCTTCTAGACATCACCGTACAGTTGTCTGTGTCTATGAGTTGTTATTTTGTTTTGTTTTGTTTTTCTTTATTTGCTTAATCTTTTTATCTTTTTCACCTAGCCTCCAACTCCCTTTTCCTCTGGCAACTATTTGTCTAAATTTTTATAGGCATCCTAATAAGTGTAAAGTAATATTTCATTGTGGTTTTAATTTATGTTTCCAGTGATGTTGAACAGAGTTTCAGGTACCTGTTGGTCATATGTTTGCATTCTTTGGAAACAGGATTATTTAAATAGTTTGTCCATTTTTATTTTTTATTTATTTTTTT
>NW_006333615.1:0-355 GCF_000327345.1 Myotis davidii
CAGCATTGGGAAGGTTGAGAACCACTGCTCTAATGTGTACTCTCATGTTTCCAGAGGGTAGAATTCTTACTAAAAGATTATCCACATTCACAACACTCAAAAAGCCTTTCTCCTGTGTGAAATTCGAGGTTTATGAAGATGAGAGATCACAGTAAAAGATTACCCACATTCATGGCACTCAGAAGGTCTTTCTCCAGTGTGACTCTCTGGTGACAATAAAGTCCAGTGCAACAGGCAAAAGATTTCCCACAATCACTGCACTCATAAGGTCTTTGTCCTGTGAACTCTCTGATGACAACGGAGTTGAGAGCTAAAGGCAAAAGATTTCCCACAATCATTGCACTCATATGGCTTT
>NW_006333616.1:0-355 GCF_000327345.1 Myotis davidii
TAAATTTATACATGTAAAATGAGAACATAATCCCTCACATTCTCTAACCCAAAACCTCTTACTGGTGTTTAGTAAATAAGGATTTAATGTTAAACTTCACATGTCAGACTTACTCTATGTTTTTGGCTCACAGACTTTGATGTGAAGAGACAATTCGGCTTTAAAATATATTTATAATCACCTGATCATTACAAAATTTATTCTAGTTTTGTAGGAAAACCTGACTTGGTCACATAATTCAAAATACATATAAGATTAAGAAAAATACAACTTCTGAAATAAATACAAGCATTTTTGGTGCAAACATCTAAAAGCAAAAGTGCACGTGTGTGCGCGCGCGCACACACACACACAC
>NW_006333617.1:0-355 GCF_000327345.1 Myotis davidii
TCAAATTATACTACAAAGCCACAATAATCAAAATAGTATGTACTGGCACAAAAACAGATACATAGGTCAATGGAATATAACAGAGAGCCCAGAAATAAATTTACACCTATATGGCCAATTAATCTATGACAAAGGGGAATATGCTATGGGGAAATGACAGTCTCTTCAATAAATGATTTTGGAAAACTGAATAGATACTTACAAAAATTGAAAACCAGGCCACTTTTTACACTGTGTATGCAAAAATAAACTCAAAATAGATTCAAGACTTACATATAAGACCCGAAACTATAAAACTCCTAGAAAAAAGCATAAGCAATAAACTCTTTGGCATCAGTCTTAGCAATATTTTTTT
>NW_006333618.1:0-355 GCF_000327345.1 Myotis davidii
CCTTAAGGACAGAGAATTCCTTATCTTGGATCTTACTGCTGGAGCTGTGGGCTGCCATGCATAAATGCTTTCTTCACTTGGGGCCTGGAAGAGCCACCTCCCCATGGGGGGAGAGGCTCTGTGTCCTCTCCTCACCATGAGTTGGGGTCACTGCACCTTAACAGGCCAATTGGTGTATCCCATCTCCTCTCCCCACTTCCTTGCTTCTCTGCAGTTGGCATGCCAAGAGGGCCTGTCCTCCATTGTATTCCCTGTACCCATGTGGTAAGCACACCTGGGAGGGCCCATCCCCTGCCTGCACTGCTGCCACCTTTCCATCTGTGTGGGCAGTCAGGTGGTCTTCTCAGTGGACAAG
>NW_006333619.1:0-354 GCF_000327345.1 Myotis davidii
TCCCCCACGCACGCACTGACTGACTCGGTGGTGCTTAGCTGGTGTCCATCATGGCGTCGTAAGCGTCCAGCTGGGCGTCCAACTCCTCGGTGTCCATCGCCGTGTTGTAAGGGTCCAGCAGGGCGTCCTCCAACTCCTCGGTTTCCCGCATCGAGTTGTAAGCGTCCTTCTGGGGGTCCAACTGCTCGGTGTCCCTCATCGCGCTGTAAGCGTCCTCCTGGGGGTCCAGCTGCTCGGCGCCCCGCATGGCGTTGTAAGCGTCCAGCTGGGCGTCCATCTCCTCCATGTCCCTCATCGCGCCGCCAGGGCTCAGCTGGGCGTCCACCTTTGTGGTGCGCATCATCGCGCCGCCAG
>NW_006333620.1:0-354 GCF_000327345.1 Myotis davidii
TTAGCTTTCTTGGCTTTTGAAAACTTGCTGGAGGGAAATGTCCAAAGACTCTAAAGTTTGGTTTCTTTTCAGAGCCTAAGCTAATCTCACCATCTAAATCTGTGGAAGATTCTGGCAGATGGCTAAAGCCAAGATGAGTGAGGTAGTGCCTTCCTCCTGGGTTTCTGGTGAGCAGTGAATGGTATAATGAATATGTGTGAGAGGCTGAGCTTACCTTAAACCTTGTGTAAGAGAGCCCATCTGTTCAAATACACTTTAAAAAAGGATTTTGTGGAAATTAGGGATTACAACATTTACAAGCTTTCCCCATTAGAATCCTAACTTTGCCAAACCGGTTTGGCTCAGTGGATAGAG
>NW_006333621.1:0-355 GCF_000327345.1 Myotis davidii
TGCAACGGACCTCTAGTGATTTCTATAAAGCAAAATATATGTTCAATGGCTCATTCCTAGCTCTTGTTAATCTATCTTTTCCCATTTTTTTCATGTAGATCATGTTGTCTTGTTCATTTTTTCATTTAGGTCCCTTTCCTACCTATTATTTGTCTTATGTTTTTTTTCTTTGATTCTCAGTCAATATGGAGAAGAAAAAGAGAGAAAGAAAGCTAACATTTTGAACTCATTCAATCAGTGAGGCACTGTGCTAGGTGTTTTATAGCTATTGTGCAATTTCATTTTCATAGCAAATATATGAAGTATACAGTATATATCTGTAATATATATATCTGTAATATATATATATTTGTAA
>NW_006333622.1:0-355 GCF_000327345.1 Myotis davidii
CTCCCTTCCTGTCTGTAAAAAATCAAAATATATTAAAAAAAAATTTCTTTCTGCCGCCAGAGAAAATGGAGCTCAAGAGCAAGAGAGCATTAGTAGAACACAAAGGTATTTTTTTTTTTTTACATCTGAGCTATACTGGTAAATTTCATTACCTGTGTTTATCTTTAAAATGTACAAAATGTTGCCGTGGCCAGTGTTGCTCAGTTGGTTAGAGCGTCATCCTGTACACCAAAAGGTGGTGGGGTTCATTCCCCGTCAGGGCACATACCCGGGTTGTGGGTTCAGTTCCTGGTAGGGGCAACTGTGGGAGGCAACCAATGAATCAATCTCAATCTCTCAATCTCTCTCTCTCTCT
>NW_006333623.1:0-355 GCF_000327345.1 Myotis davidii
TTAGATTCCACATATGAATGAGATCACGTGGTCCTCGTCTTTCTCTGACTGGCTTCTCTTTCAGTGTCAAATAGGACACAAACCGTAGCTTTGTCAGCCTGATGATCTGAAAGAGGGCTGGGGATATCCTTGTTTGTCTTGGAAGAAAAGTTTCTGCGATCTCTTGGTGTATTTTTACCTCAGTACAGCTCTGTGAGTCAAGCTTGTTCCAAGCACTAGTTTTCTAGATGTATATATATTTTTTACTAGTATTACTCTACTCTTTTTCTATCCTTGTCTATTTTTGGCTGTCTATTTCTTACCTATTTCCTTCTACTCTGTTTCTATCCTTGTCTATTTCTGGCTGATCTATTCT
>NW_006333624.1:0-355 GCF_000327345.1 Myotis davidii
AAGATTTAAATATTTGAAGTTAGGTGTTTTCAAACAATTTTCTCCTGTGGTTATGAATACAGGACAAAGTTGGCTACGAGTTAAATAGATACTGTGGGGAGAGGAGTTGGGGAAGAAAAGTTGTGCTAGTGTCTATCGCAGCCTTCCTCAACGCGGTTTCCGGGAGAGATTAAGCCCTAATTCCCTGTGGCATATAAAATGGTACTGATTATGTACCATATTTAGGAGAATGGAGAACTCATTCAAGTCATATATTGTGTTCTGTGCTTCAGATGAGCCCAAGGAGCATGTGGGAGTCAGTGTTTGTGATGTAGGACAGGTGAGGTTGAGAAATGAGTTATGTAAACATCTTTGC
>NW_006333625.1:0-355 GCF_000327345.1 Myotis davidii
CAAGCTGTTCTTCTTGTGTTTCTGTGAAGGTGCAAAGAAAATTTCATCAGTAAAAGTAACAATTTATTTAATATTAATGAGTTAAGGAGATTGTGAAGGCATAACCAAAACTACTAGTAAGAACAAGATAGAAGTAATTAAAAACAAACTGAGTTAAATTTTAAAATCATATATATATTTATACCCCCAAACTATTACCTTAAAAAGTTATATTAAACATACATTTTTACGAGGGGAAAAAAGAGAAAAACAAACAAAAATCTACTAGTTGTCAGGTCTATAACAGCGGCACAAATCATGTGGTATCTGGAAAGCTTTACTGTACATTTATGAGAGAAGGAGAATAAAAGGGCAA
>NW_006333626.1:0-355 GCF_000327345.1 Myotis davidii
TACATTTCTATTAAGCCACCTGGTCTATGGTATTGTTACAGCAGCCTGGACAGGCTAAGATACCTGTGTCTGGAGCCAAGCTCACTCATACTGACTTTCACCATCCCTTTCCTGATCTGGGTACTGGTTTTCTCAGCTTTAAGATTCGAGTGTTAAGCTAGCCGCATTCTGGATTCTGTGCAAGTGCATGATGGGTCTCTCAATCTCCCTCTCCCTTTCCCCAGGCTTGGCTGGGCCTGCTTGGGGATTCCCCTCCCGGATCCAGGCAGCACCCTCTCCCTCGGCCACTCTTCCCACCCTGCCCCAGGGCTGGGACACTCACTGGAGCTGGTTGATGATGACCATTCGGACATGC
>NW_006333627.1:0-355 GCF_000327345.1 Myotis davidii
GGTTGAGAACCGCTGTTCTAGACATATATTTTATCATTAATCTATCCTTTGCAAGACACAATTAACTATTATAAATACAAGAATTTGGAAATTCTTCGCTTATTTACTTTTTTCTTCTGTAGGTCCTTTTCCCAATACTCTTCGACAAGTTGAGGTAGAGATCATAAGTAATGACAGATGTAATGAAGTTCATGTATACGGTGGTGCTGTGTCATCGGGAATGATATGTGCTGGATTCTTGGAAGGAAAACTCGATGCCTGTGAGGTAAGACTAGACACAAATCCACAAAAATGAATCTGTTGAATAGAGATGAGCTCACTGTCCATAAGTCAATGTCACTTCATGGATCTCCAT
>NW_006333628.1:0-355 GCF_000327345.1 Myotis davidii
CATTGCATGCATTCATCTGAATATAAAACCTGGAGTGAAGAGGGCTTTTTTCAGTTCTTTTCTGCTATGCTTAGGCAGAACTTGTATTCCTTTCCCTTGGAATGGAGGGATGAACCTCAACTCTCCTGTCCTTCCCTTATAGATGGCCACAGATATATTGGACTTCTACACTATATTTTATAGTATCAAATATTCTCTTAAGCTTTGTACATTTTAAATCTGTGAATTAATATTAAATGGAATTATCACTTGAATTAAAAAGCCCTAAGTTGAAGATGTACCCTTATGGGGTATTCTCATAAATGTTTTTTCTAGGTATTTATGATAATCACTAGAGGCCCAGTGCATGAAATTC
>NW_006333629.1:0-355 GCF_000327345.1 Myotis davidii
AGCAAGGATTTTCCCCAGGAAAGAGTCTGTGGTCTTTGTTCTAAAGGTCCCGGCTTGGGTGAGCTTGCCAGGTTGCAGTCTCAGGGAGAGCGTGCCTGGGGGATTCAGTTAACGTTGTAGGTCTTTAATATCCTTTCCAGGGAGCGCGTCCTTTAAAACGTTCTTGGCATCTTTTACCTTCACTTAAAAGATTGAAACCATTGATTCCATGTATGCATTCAAGACTCCAGTTCTCTCCAAATGAAATAAAAATTGATACCCAAGGTTGCGACCTTCATAAAGTAAAATGTTGTGTATTTGGTTTCACTAAAAAGATGGAAATGTAGCAGGTCATAGCTGGGGGGGGAAAGCTTTA
>NW_006333630.1:0-355 GCF_000327345.1 Myotis davidii
TGTTTTTTTAAATGATATAAAAATATGCTTCTCCTATTTTATTTCTAATCATGCAGTGCTCATGGGCTCCAGAGTTCCTGATTAACAGAGCTAAACATTTTTAAAAATTTATTCATAATATCATGAGCAGTAACTGATTCAGTTGAAATAATCCTTGTAAGATAGCAAAAGATTATCTAATTATCAAATAAAAACATACCCCACTCTCTCTCCATATATATGCATAAATCACCACAATGGCTTTTAAAAGTAAGTACTATTATCATTCCCACCCTGCAGATAGGAATAGAAAAGCTCAGAAGAGTTAAATAACATGACAAAGTTCAAGACCAGGGGTCCTCAAACTACGGCCCGC
>NW_006333631.1:0-355 GCF_000327345.1 Myotis davidii
AAAAGAGTACTTTTCTTTCTCTTCCAAAGCCCTTGGTACTTTAGGAAGGACTGTGTTCCAGCAGAGATGACATCATCTTTTCATTTTTCTGCTCCAGGATTTAAATAGAAGAAATGTGATCTGCTTACATGATAAGTCTGATTTGGCTAGAGCATGAAGTATAAATGGCTTTGGAATAAGAATCAAAAGAACCCTTTAACCTCTTTTCTTTTCTTCCCCACCTGGCACAGTTTATTCCCATATTTAGTTTCTTTGCTGTAATCTAATGAAACTGTAGCTCTATCATAAGGGAACAGTGACTGGGAAAAGTTCCCAGCGACTGGCCTAATTCTCCTGTTCTCCCCATTTCTTCCCC
>NW_006333632.1:0-355 GCF_000327345.1 Myotis davidii
AATAATTTGAATTCATATTCCCTGTATTCTACAGAATTCCCATAATACTAGCGAAAATTAAAGTGTCATAATTTGGGGGTCCTTGTGTGTTTAATATTTATTCTCTTTTTCTATTGTATACACTGTGGAGAAAAGAAATTCTACTCTCATGCTTATAATTATTTCTTTTTTATTGATACACTGCATTTTTTCCTATTGCTGATATAACAAATCACTATAAGCATAGTGATTTAAAACAACACAAATATATTATAGTTCTTTAGGTCAGATCTTTGAAGTGGGTCTTATTAGGTCAGTGATTTTCAATCAATGGGCCAGAAGAATTTTTCAAACATGCAATACCTATTTAGTCAGG
>NW_006333633.1:0-355 GCF_000327345.1 Myotis davidii
GAACTTGATCACAATATGACTCTAAATGGGTGCACGGTCCAAAGATTTAAGATTTGAATTTTGGCTCTGTTAAGAGATTGGTGTATTTCAGGAAGGGGTTAAAATTATGGTGTGGATCATTTCATCATCCACTTGTGGTTCTCTTAGTAACTCACCCCAGATACGCAACCAAAAATATTTTACTTGATTTCAACCAAAATAAATTACTGACCTTTTGTACCAAACTTCATTAATTTTTCAAAAGACTAAACGGAGTTGATGTTGTAACAGTTAAAAGATCAAAAATGGAATATGAGGTACTTTTAGTTTTTTCTCCATAAGCTTAAGGCTCTTGCACATTCTGCACTGCAATAAC
>NW_006333634.1:0-355 GCF_000327345.1 Myotis davidii
CACACACACACACAAATGTACTTTTGTAAGGAAATAGATGTGCTAACTAACCTTGCTGGTATTCTGAGAATCATTTCATAACACCTATGTATATTAAATCATCACATCTACACCTTAAACTTACACAATGCTCTATGTCAACTATTCTTCAATAAAGCTGGAAAAATAAATAAAATTACAATGGTCATCAGATTAAATTCCTTTTTAAAAAGATTTCTCAAACACCATTTCTAAGGCCAAGTGGAAGGAAACTGGTCAAAACTGAGAGACGGGAGAAGTCTGACAACTCAGACCCAATCTTGGTATTATTCATGGAAATGTGAAGACATCCTTTGTCGTAGTAGGTTTTTTTTTT
>NW_006333635.1:0-355 GCF_000327345.1 Myotis davidii
TGTTTTTAAGGCATTTTTGACCATAATGGATAGGGGGAGTGCTTTTTATTGGGTGTTTCTATTAAAATGTATTTCTTTATGGGATATGGTCCTAAAACAGTGCACAGCACTTTGGAAGCTATTCTTGCAAGAAGGAATAGTTTCTCCCCCACTGGCACCAGAGTGTGTCTGCATTACAAGTTAATTGGATTTTGTCAGATTTTCCCATCATACATTTTTCTACACTTTGTCTGTATTAAAATTTACTTTTCCTTCCTACCCCCAAAGTGGGATGTATCACATCAGTCTTTAAGGAACAACTTTTCAAGCTAATTCCTTTGTAGGTAAAATTTGTTCAACTGAAGTTTTAATTTAA
>NW_006333636.1:0-355 GCF_000327345.1 Myotis davidii
CCCTTTTATTAGTATAGGTGCTATTAATTCACAATAGTATATGATGAAGAAATCTAACAATATCATTTTTCTAATATAGAAGTTAATGGAAAAGATAAAATTATGTATATGCGCACATATATGTACGTGTTTTAGTGTGCTATATTTGTCACATATACACTATATTTATTCATTTTGAAAATAAAATGCCAAATATTAATATTTGCTTATTTTAATAGTAGCATAATTTTTAATTGACATTTTATTTTCCATACATTCATTATGTCTCAAATCTTATCACTCTGGCCAAATGGAAATAAATAATAGTAAGAATAACAACAATAATAATAACAAAAGAAGTTCTCAGTGATCCTAA
>NW_006333637.1:0-355 GCF_000327345.1 Myotis davidii
TGCTCAAATATGTTTGCAAAATACCATGCTAAGCAAAGTCAAATGTTTTTCTTTACTTGTAGGGTTGTAGAGACTTTATAGTTAATGTGTATTATAATGGTTAAAATAGGCAGTATTTTCCAAACTTATTTCACCAGTGAATGTCTTTTTTTCTCGATGTACCTATTAGAGTATTTTAGAGTGATGTTCAGAACATCAATTTTGGAAACACTGCCATACAGAGTCATTCAAATGTTATTGTAAGAGGGTGTTTCATTACATGGGAAGGTATCCACCATACATACAAGATGATAAAACAGGTTGCAGAAGAATCTGCATAACATTATGGAAGACTAAATGCACCGAAAAAAAAAAA
>NW_006333638.1:0-355 GCF_000327345.1 Myotis davidii
TTTTTGTGTGTATTTTGTTATAATGGAATTATACATAAAGTGAGTGGAATACACCAATGGCCCCAGATCAACCTGTGGCTCTTGGAAGACTGAAACACTGATTTCCATTTCCTTCCAAGTTCCCCTGTTACCACCACAAATACTGTTGCTATGGCTTACCTTCAGCTCTATATGCAGTGGTTCTCAAACTTTTTGGAGGACTGGAATCACCTGAGGAATTTCATAAATCCCAACGTCAAGGTTATATCCCAGACCAATTAAGTCAGAATCTCTAAGACATTTTTAAAGTCATTGCCGTATGCAAACAAGGTTGAGAAAGGACACTTTATTGATTTCATAGAGAAAGAGAGAGGGA
>NW_006333639.1:0-355 GCF_000327345.1 Myotis davidii
AGCTAAAGAGTATTAGTGGACTAGAAGATAAAAACAACCATTCAGAATGGAACACAACATTTTTTTAAAAGACTCAGAGACACAGGGAATACAATGAGAAAGCCTAAAATAAATGTATGTGAAATATCAAAGGATAGGAGAGAGAAAATGGGCAGAAGACAATGGCTGACAATTTTACAGAACGTATGAGAATCCATAAATTCAAATGACTCACAGGGGAAATAAATACAAAATCTAAATATACAGTGAAACTTCATAAAAACAAAAACAAAGAGGAAATTATAGAATTTAAAATTAACATTAAATAGCATATATAGTAAACCCTTGAACAACTTGGGTTTGAACTGCACAGGTC
>NW_006333640.1:0-355 GCF_000327345.1 Myotis davidii
ATATATATACAATAAGAAATGGAATTAATGGCTCATAGGGTAATTGAGTTCATATGGCAATTCTGATTAATTTTTTGAGAAACCACTTTTTAAAAAAATAATAGTCATTCTAATGGGTGTAAAGTGCTATCTAATTGTGTTTTTTATTTCCATTTCCCTAACAATTAATGATGTTGAGCATCTATTCACGTGCTTATTGGCCATCTATATATTTTCTTTGGAGAAATGTTTATTCATTTAATTGGGTTGTTTTTTGTTTTGTTGAGTTGTAGCAGTTCTTTATATATTCTGAATATTAATCCCTATCAGATATTTGATTTGCAAACATTTTCTCCCATTTCATAGGTTGTCTTTT
>NW_006333641.1:0-355 GCF_000327345.1 Myotis davidii
CAACTGATGAGTGGATAAACAAAATGTGGTATAGCATACAATGAGATGTTATCACAAGAGAGAATGACACATGCTATAACATGGATGAATGTTGAAAACCGTATGCTAAGTGGGAAAAAAGTCACAAAAGACCATATGTGATTCCTCATATAAAATGTCCAGAATGGGCACATCTATTAAAACAGAAAGTATATTAGCAGTTGAGGAAGGGAGCATCAAGGAATAGTGATGGCTGAAGGGTATGGGGGTCTTTATGGAGTAATGGAAATGTTCTAAAATTGATTATGGTAATGATTCCACAATTCTGTGAATATACCAAAAACATTGAATTGTACACTTTAAATGAGTGGATTGT
>NW_006333642.1:0-355 GCF_000327345.1 Myotis davidii
GGGCAAATAAATTCATTTCATAATTCAGATATAGGTTTTATTTTAGAATTAACTTTCACATTAGGTTTGTACCTACATTAGGTATTTGTAAAACCATTTATATTTTGTTTTCTCATTTATATATTTTATATAAAGTCCCTTCTTAACACTTTTATGTTTAGTCAGCTGCTCTGATGAGTTTTTCTGTTGTGTCATTTTAAAATGTCACCCAATGAAAACTAAATTTAGGAATGAGATTTTTGAAGTGTATAAAATATTCTGCTCAAAAAAATACTAGTTTTCTTTCTCTGCTTCTTGTAATCAGAGGAATACCTTACAGTTAGAAAGCATTTTATATTTTTTCATAGAATCCTAT
>NW_006333643.1:0-355 GCF_000327345.1 Myotis davidii
AAAAATGTTTAAAATATTGATTTCTTAATTTTGACTTGGAAAAGTGGGGGCTGGGGGGAATGTCTTATACATGGGGGTGTCTTAACATGGAAAAATATGGTAAGTGGAACTTCTGCCCCTTTCCCCCAGGTACCTGAAAAGTCTAGGACCTTTTTAAATGGATTCATATTTCTGTGTCCATTCCAATATCTCCTGAAGCTGTATCTTCTTCTCACCCCACCCAAGGCGTCCATTTAAGGTGAAAGCATATGGATCTGCTTCTAACCAATGACACCGACTGTCTAACCTTGAGCACCTAATCTCTTTGTGGCCCAATCCCAATCAAAACTTGGTTGTGAGAAATCATAACTATGAA
>NW_006333644.1:0-355 GCF_000327345.1 Myotis davidii
TAGGATCCCATCCAGGATTCCACATTACATTTACTTGTGGTGTCTGTAAAAAAAATAAAAAGCATCTCTTTTCACAATTACTCAGACTTTCCTTGTTTTTGACGATTTTGAAGAATACTGCCCATCTGTTTGCAGAATATCCCTCAGTTCTGGTCTGAGTAATGATTCTTCATGATTAGACTGAGGTTTTGGGGGAGGAAGGTGCCATTCTCACTACTGCATACCACGGGTTCATGAGGTCAACATGATTTATCACTGATGACAGTCACATGATCACATAAATAGTGCTTGTCAAGTTCCTCCACTGTAAAGGTACACTTTCGGCCTGGCCAGGTGTGGCTCAGTGACTGAGTGT
>NW_006333645.1:0-355 GCF_000327345.1 Myotis davidii
CCGTCGTCATCCACCAGAGTCAGCCCCACCATCTCACTGCTGCCTCCACACTCAGCTCAGACCAGGGTATTGTCCAGCCTCCTGTGCCAAAGACATCTCAGCCCCAGGCATCTGAGGAGAAAGGATGGGCTGCAGATGCCTCCTAAGGACGCCAGAGGGCTCAGGCAGCCTTCAGGTCCTGTGTTACTCATTCCTCTACTCCCAGATCCTGAAATTTGGGCTAGAAACCACCACACTTACCCCCTCAGAGGTGTCTGGAAGAGCAAATATGAGTGGGCTTTAGGTAAAAATAAAGTTACATTCATGTGCAAGAGTTGCTGGAGTGTTTTGTGCTTTGGTCTATAGGTGTTGCCCT
>NW_006333646.1:0-355 GCF_000327345.1 Myotis davidii
TCCTGTTTTGTCCCTACCGTCTCTCCCATCCCCATCTCCTACTGCTGAAAATTGTTAGCACTCTGACTAGTACCCTTCTAATAATAATGTGATGAGTTTATGTCAAATGCTTGTTTTTCCTTACAAGGCATGTTTGGATATGTGTAAATATGTAATAATGCAGGGAATGGAATTTTCCTTTTTAAGAAATTGTAGTGACATTTCTATTTATTAAAATGTTGGATAATTGTGAGACTACACAAAGCAAATACGTAAGTTGAGATTCCAACACATTTCTGCAGTTCTCTCAAATTTTATGCATGTAAGCAGATTAATAGCAAAAAGTCCTGCCCTGGCTGGTGTGGCTCAATTGGTT
>NW_006333647.1:0-355 GCF_000327345.1 Myotis davidii
TTTCATGCACCAGGCCTCTAGTAAATAAATAAGGAGGGACATTAACCCTCTGGCAGTGAAGGGCTAGAAAGCAGGGCAGTTTGCTATCTCAAGACCAGGTGCATGGACCATTCTTTCTAAGAGGAATGAAGAGATCTGGATAGAACAAGTGAGGTTTGAGCTCTAAGGATGAAAGGGACAGGCATTTGAGGCAGAGGGAGCTCGCCTCAGACTTGCTCTGTGACCTTGGGTGATACCCTTTGAGCCTTGTGTTCCTTTTATGTAAGATGAGGGCAATAGCAGTTCAATAAGCCCTCACTTGGTGTCGCTGATAGGTTCTTGGAGCTGCAGCAAAATGATGACCTCTAATGAACCA
>NW_006333648.1:0-355 GCF_000327345.1 Myotis davidii
GGTTGAGGAAAGAGCATGCTCACATGCATATTTACCTCAGTGAAGCCAGAGAGATACAGAGTAAGAGCTTAGAAATATAGGTCTAGCATTTAGGTGAGAAATCAGCATAGTCAAGTAAATTTTAGAGTCTGGTGAAAGTTATTTCTTGAGCTCATCATTCATTCAGCAACCACTGAGTGAGACTCACTGTGTGTCTTGCACTTGCTGCAGTGCTGGGCTACAGCAAAACAAGAGTTCCTGCCCTGAGGAATAATGATGCATTTATCAGAGAGAAAGCAAAAACTACCATTTTTATAGGTTTATTCTACACATCAACACTGTGCAAAAGAATTTTTGTAATCACTTATTTTTTTTT
>NW_006333649.1:0-355 GCF_000327345.1 Myotis davidii
ATCAAGAAACAAAGAGAGAGGATCCAAATAAGTAAAATCAGAAAGAAAAGAGGTACAGTAACAACTGTGACCACAGAAATACAAGATTGTAAGAAAATACTATGAACAACTCAAGCTGGACAACATGGACGAAATGGACATGTTTCTAGAAAAATATAATCTTACGAAACTGAATCAGGAAGAATAAAAAAACATGAGTAGGCCAATAACAATTAATGAAATTGAAGCAGTACTAAAAAGGTCCCAGCAAACAAAACCCCTGGTCAAGACAGATTCACAGGGGAGTTTTACCAAGCCTTCAAAGAACAACCAACACCCATCATCCTCAAACTATTCCAAAAAATCGAAGAGGAAG
>NW_006333650.1:0-355 GCF_000327345.1 Myotis davidii
GCTCAACCATTGAGCCACACCAGCCAGGCTAGTAGTAATTTCTTGATTGATACTCCATCATTTGGGGACCTTGACAAAAACAGTCATTCCTTTACAAACATGGTAACCCTTTCCAAACTTCAAGGGTTCCCTATAGGAAAGTGGACAGAAGGAGCTTCTTATTTTCATTAGAAGAGTGGAAAATGACATATGATCACTAGATCATCTAGTCTCTCCAAGTCCAGACTATTTCCTCAATGGTAGAATTATAAAATTATGCAGTGGCACATGGGTTTACATAGGCCAATACTTCATCTTTCCCAAAGTAGAAAGGTCTACGTGATAGGAGCACAGACACAAGAAAAAGGGTGAGCGT
>NW_006333651.1:0-355 GCF_000327345.1 Myotis davidii
GGAATATTTCCTTTTTCAATGATTTGCTCCTCATTCCATAAAGCCTTTGAACATGCCTTGTTGAAAACACATCTTTATGCACTGCTGTGACAGTTCAGCCTCAGAAGCAGATGGGATCCTTAGTAAATGATGCTTGAAGCCATCATTTAAATGATGCTTTAAATTCTTCTGCTCACACCGTAATGATTTTTCTCAGCTCACTGTAGTTTCGTCAAGTTGTCACGAATGAGGAGGCCTCACATTTGTAGAAAAAATAATTTCCTGGTAGCCAGTGTTTCAGCAGAGCCATATCTAAAGTTAATTATCTCACCTCTTGGGAATCAATGTCTTTAATTTACCACCTATTCAGACCTGC
>NW_006333652.1:0-355 GCF_000327345.1 Myotis davidii
CTTGGCCAAACACTGAATCACCCAAATAACCTCTGGCTAAAAATGCACCCCCAAAAGAACGCAAAACTAAACGAATTGAACACCTTGTTGGAGAAATTGGTCATTAACCTTCTATTCAACAATTTCTTTTCAGATATTGATCTTGACTAAAACCACCCATTAATACCATTTGAATTCTTTGCCCTCACATTTGAGAAGACCATTTGATGGTTTTAAGAACTGATTGACCAAAATCTTAGCTCAAGTATTGGACTTAGTGATTATTCTGGAGGGGAAGGATGGGGTGTTTATATCTTCACTTGGAAAGGAGGTAATTTTCCCAATTACAGCTGTAAATCTAATGCTACATGATTTT
>NW_006333653.1:0-355 GCF_000327345.1 Myotis davidii
ATGTGAGTAACAAGGAAGAGTTGATATTTAAGGTAGAAGTTAAAAACTCAAATGAGATAAAATGTTAAGAGCAACAACACATAAATAAAGCAAATATATTTTTTAACACAGTGAAAAACATTTTTAAATCTCTGTTGAGCAGCTAGTACTATACAGATTTAAAGATACATGAAGTCATATACAGTACAATTTAATCATTGTTTTCCCCTTAAATAAAACAATAATCTAAGCATAACTGATCTAGTCTATAAGTGATCTCATGTTTCTTGACAATGAAGGGAAACTAATACTTATTTAGTGGATATGCGTCTCTTTACCCATAACATTATTTCATTAGATGTTGTAACAATTGTAT
>NW_006333654.1:0-355 GCF_000327345.1 Myotis davidii
GTAATATTTTAAACAATAAAATAAAATTTAAAACAAGAAGTAAAAGAAAAAAAAAGAAAGAACAGCTGAAGTCACTCCTTCACACACGTATGCTCTCCTGAAAGAAGCTTTTAAAGAAACACCAACAATCCCATGCTGCGGAATGAGAAAAATCGTGCAGTGGGAAGATCATAAACAAGATTTTTATCCCTGAGCAAGCAAAATGAAAATTCAGCAAACAAATGGAAGAATCAAGATAAAGACCTAGAAGATGAAATGGGAAAACAATCTATACAACAATGAACATAAAACAAAATCCTTTCAACACGCTGGCAATTCCTCTGGCCCTGTGGTGAGTTGGAATGAGCAGAATGCT
>NW_006333655.1:0-355 GCF_000327345.1 Myotis davidii
CCTCAGAAAAGTCCTAGACTAGTGGTTCCCAAACCTGGTTACACATCACAACATAAAAAGTGGGGGGACTCTTTAAACACCCAGCTCCACCCCTGGAGAATTACATTCTTAGGGCTGGGGTGGACCCAGACATTTATAATTTTTAAAAACTCTCTTAGTGATTCAAAGGCATAGCCAGGCTTTGGAACCAGCCATGTAAGACAATTTCTCATCCTGTCCTTGAAGGAAAGATGTGAGACTTCAACTGAGAAAATATAGAGGACAATCAGGGAGACCATTGACTAGGCTGAGATCCAGGGGTAATTCTGGGAATACCAATTTTTCCTATTTTGATGACACAATCTTTAAGGCTCTA
>NW_006333656.1:0-355 GCF_000327345.1 Myotis davidii
CTTCCCAGGCCTCTTTCTAATTAAGCAAACCCAAGGGGCAGAGCCATGCAGAGAACTGCAAATCATCAAGACAGCCAGAGCCTGGCTCACTGGGGCAGGAGCCTGTGTGGGGTGATAGGGGATGGGGGCGGGTGAGGGCCGTGGGACCATGAACTCGGTGCATTTATCTTTCCGGTCCGTTTCAGTATAATTTGCAGTGAGCCTGGTTGGCTTTTACGGTATTTTTTACAAAACAGATTGACTTCCGAAGTCCAAGTGTGAAGCGCACGTGTGTTGGAGAGGCCACGGGACGAGGGCAGGGGCTGCCGTGGGCTAGGCAGTGGGCAGCTCCGGAGCAAGAGGCCGCTGACCCGGC
>NW_006333657.1:0-355 GCF_000327345.1 Myotis davidii
GGGAAAATCTACAGGGTGAAGAGAAAGTTTAGTAACGGGGGGAGGGGATGCTCAACTATGGGAGTGGAGTCAGAAATCTGTTTTTCCAGAACAGGATTTCCCAAAGTATGTCCCATAAAGCATTAGCCTTTGAGATATTCATGGACTAAGAGAGACTTGATCCCTGAGCAATATGATACAGCTGAGGGAATGAGAGTAGCAAAATAATAAAAACGATCATTTATTCAGTACCTATTATGTTCCAGGTGCTGTACTTAGGTGAAATGTTATTTGATCTAATCCAAAATAACACTTAGGTACTTCTCCCCCATTCCATAAATGGGGAAACTAAGGCTCAGATAAGTTATGCCAGGTA
>NW_006333658.1:0-355 GCF_000327345.1 Myotis davidii
ATTGTCATGATTTGGATGCACTCAGAAGAAATATTAATAATGAAGAGTGTAAGCAAGGCTTAAAAATAGAGTCATATAACTCCTTTTCTTTTAAATCTGATCATTTTAAAGTCTAGTTTATATTAGAATCTCCTATAGACATATAGCTGTAGTATAATCTATTATAGATGATCCTATATAATCCTACATAATCGAAGGATAATATGCAAATCGACTGAAAGGTGGAACAGAGAAACGACCATCCAGAGGACTACCCGGGACCACGCTATGACACCCATTTGCACAAGACCAGCCAAGGCGATTGGTTACTCGGCCATTGCCCAATGATCACCCAGCAGAGGGAGGCCCAGGTCAC
>NW_006333659.1:0-355 GCF_000327345.1 Myotis davidii
TGTGAGAGTGCCGGCCAGCACTGGTGTTTATCAAACTTGTGGGCTGAGGAGCTGTCTGTCTAACGTGCTAACTGGGAATTGATTATTAGTGATTGTGACTAATCCTTGTGTTCTGGGTCCTTTGATCCTGATCCAGATGTTGAGTCCCCGGAGCAGGTGTCGCTGCTGGTTTGGGGGGTGTGGAACCCTCCTGCCCTGGTGTCGCTCGGCCCCCAGCGCACACGCACACCAGCAAGCCCGAGTGGTGAGTGGCCTTTTTTTAAAGTATCTATGATGGACTTCCTTTTTTAAATCAAGGTATTTATGGTAGAAAAAATAGAGAAGCCAAAATTTAATGATCACTTGGTAACCCCAT
>NW_006333660.1:0-355 GCF_000327345.1 Myotis davidii
TTTGCCATCACTGTTATAGACTCTCTCTTTCCCCAGAAAAGAACAGATACACATTTGCCTAGAATTTCAAGGGATTCATCTGTGGTCCCCTAAAGAACCCATGCACTATGGACACAGGAGGGTCTCCTGAAAGAGTCAAAGAAATTAGAAAAGAATATGAAAGTGAAATGCAAGGCAACACTGATCCAATGGTGTTGCAGCCTTTGAAATGCTTAGCTGATTTGTGAATTGAAGTTTAGGTCCTAAGTTCTTAAGAGAACAATGTAGGACAGGGTGTCTGACTGTGGAAAAAACTGTTTTCTATTACTGTCCAAACACAGCCGCCAGCAAATGTGAAGATTGATACCTTGGGGAA
>NW_006333661.1:0-355 GCF_000327345.1 Myotis davidii
AAGTTGTCTGATTTCTGAAGGCTATTGTCAGAGGACCTCACTCACCTAAGAGTGAGAATGTACGA
Organism: Myotis davidii; assembly: GCF_000327345.1. Lineage (NCBI taxonomy): Eukaryota > Metazoa > Chordata > Mammalia > Chiroptera > Vespertilionidae > Myotis > Myotis davidii. The sequence continues at coordinate 66 of NW_006333661.1, forward strand.
CCAAGAATATGAACAATGCATATGATACATGGGTACTTCCAATCACTGAGGAAATTCCAAGTTATTTAATCAATGTGTTACAATTGACTTTCTGCTGAAAAAAGTATTAACTCTCATTTCCCTCACCATATTCTATATAGGTGAAAAATGCAGAAATAAAAATAGTACTAGAGAAAAACAGGGAAATATTCTTATTGCCTTAACATGGGTAAGGTTTTCCTAAGCAAGGCAGAAAACACAGACATTATAAAGGGAAAGATTAAGAAGTTTTGCAATTAAAGAATTTGAAG
>NW_006333662.1:0-355 GCF_000327345.1 Myotis davidii
TGGTAGTTTTGATTCTAAACTAATTCCAAGACTAGAAACAGCCTCAGCCTCCCAGATACCTTCATGAACAGATGTTAACCTGACTCTGGAAGCAAGGCCCTGGATCGAGGGACTGGGGACTGTTGCCTTCTTGTGGATCTTTCTGTGGGCCTATGAACTTGAAGATAATTAGTATCAGTTGTGCTAAGATTGTAGTATTAAATACTGAATCTATGCTAACTCATCATAGAGCCATTAGAAGGAAACAGCTTTTTATTAAGGCGTGCAGGAACAATTTTAACCAGCCCTCTATTGATGAAGAAGTCTACCTGCCTGGTCGGTATGGCTCAGTGGTTGATCATTGATCTATGAACCA
>NW_006333663.1:0-355 GCF_000327345.1 Myotis davidii
GATCATTAATGCCCAGGTTCCTGCCAGTGTCCAAGAAAACTAAAAGCCGATTTCATTCTCTTTGAGCTATGCTTGCACAGGTGCAGTTATCAGTGCCAGTTTTGAGGCTACAAAGTAGACTCAAGACTTCTCCAAGTGGCATCCTGGGATTACTGACATGACATGATCAATAACCAGGAGAATCATGAGTATTTCTTAAAGCTTCATTTTTCTGAGTCAGAATATCGGAGAGTAAGCTGTGCAAAGTCCGCATTTGGAAGCCACTTCACGAAGGAGTCCGATGCACCCCAAAACCTAAGAACCATTGCGCTGGAGTAGTTGACCGTCTCTTTTCCTTGCCTTTGCCCAGGTCTCC
>NW_006333664.1:0-355 GCF_000327345.1 Myotis davidii
TTTCAAAAAGCAGAAAACACACACACATGCACAAAACACACACATTATTCTCCTTATAATTATCGGTCAGTGGATATATTCTTTGAGTCCCTCAGGCCTTTATCAAATCATCCTGTTAAGGAATCTGATTTTCAAACAACTGCTCTCCTTGCCTCCTTAATTCTAAGGTAGGATGGTTTTTCAGTTGCTCTCTGATCATCTCAAGGGGACCAAAGTAGTCCCAGTAAATGTTACAGATGAAATCAATTTTATTTTTAATTATTGATGGATCAGTTAATGCATTTATTCTTTCACTTCAACAATTGAGATGAAGGAATTAATATTTTACAGTCAAATAAAGGTTGGGCATCACTTG
>NW_006333665.1:0-355 GCF_000327345.1 Myotis davidii
TCTCTCACATCTACTCTGGTGATGTTTCTGTGACCCTTTTCTGAACCCAGTCTGCAGTGAGCAAGTGTCCAGCACCAGCTAAGAAATCCCGAGGTGGAGGTGTATTCCAAAGTCAGGTTAAAAGTCAGCAGTTTGTCCATTTAAGTGTGGTTCAGGGCAGTGGTTTTTGAAGCAGATAATAATTCAGTTCTGTTACATGTACAATTCTCACGGAACCTCTATCTCACAGGCCCACTTTTTAAAGAGTTTCTAAGGAGCAGCCACATTCCAGTCAAATCTGACCACCATTTTTCAGTTTTTAAAGATCACACTCCACAATCATGTGGGATTTATTTCGGGGATGCAAGGTTGGTAC
>NW_006333666.1:0-355 GCF_000327345.1 Myotis davidii
GGCAGAGTAGGTCATTCTCCTGCACTTCCTGGTGGCAGGCACCTGGGCACCAAGCAGGTACCCACGGGAGACCATTCTGTGGCATCAGAGAAGCCCTGGGCAGAAAGAGAGAGAGGGCAGCGCGGGCAGAGGTGAGGGCTGTGGCCTGGAGGGGAGAAGCTGCTGCAAGCCTGGGATCTGAGGCTGGCAGGGGGGAGGGCAGCCAGCAGATTCAGTGATGCCCTGTCTGCAGCGCTCCCTGCTGGTCAGATGCTCAGAGGCGCAGAGGCTGAGAGAGTTAGGAATGCAAAAGGTTTATTGGAAGTAATACTTGAAAAGGAAAAGAGAAAAAGCAGGCTGGGCAGTGGAGTCGGCT
>NW_006333667.1:0-355 GCF_000327345.1 Myotis davidii
TTTTTTTTTTTACATTGGTAAGTAGTATGTGTTTATTCACATTAACTGGCAAAAAGGGAAATATTACTGTAAATTCACAGTATTTTTAAATCCCAACTATTTTATCTTTTCATCTTTTTATTAGGAAAAATGGCAAAATGCAAAAGCAGAGAGAAGCTTGTAATGAAACCCTGTGTGCCCACTGTCCATCTTTAACACTTATCAACTCTCATCTACACTCCTGCTCACTGGATTTGCGTGCAGCCATCAATGCATCCGTAATCCGTTTCATAGTCAAGTGTGCCTTTGAAAAAAAAAGATTTTAAAATAGATTTTTAGAGAAAGAGAAAGGAAGAGGGAGAGAGAGAGAAACATC
>NW_006333668.1:0-355 GCF_000327345.1 Myotis davidii
ACTTATCACATGGTGTCACCAATTGTATGCTAGTCTCACTACCCAGCTGGACTGGTGCCTTTCTTAGAGCAGGAATTTATTTTTGTTAGTCTTTTTATCCCAATGTCTAGCATGATGAGCCAAACAGGTAATTGGCATTTGAAAAATAAAGGAATGAATGATATAGAGGGGATTCCTTTGTTAGGTGTATTTTAGGCCATATGATCTCTACAGTCCCTTCCAGCTCTGAGAACGATAAATGGAGAAGAGATGGGTATTCCTAAGAACACTGGCCCCAGAATCATGTAACCTGGGACCTAACTGAGAGCCATCCTGATAGAACTGGAGACTGCACTGCAGGAGAGTTAGCCTAGAC
>NW_006333669.1:0-355 GCF_000327345.1 Myotis davidii
GACAGGATGACAAGAGAGCCACGTCACTGGATTTTTTTAAAAAATATTTTTTAATTACAGTTGACGTACAATATTCTATTCGCTTCAGGTGTATAACCCAGTGGTTAAACATTTATATACTAAGTGGTCACCCGGTCATCATGCGTCGGGCATGGAAGGCACCCAGGACCACCACTAACCAGAAACAGTAAGGGCTGGACGCTGCGCTGGAATACACAGTTGTTCTACGAACCCCGCTGAAACCCTGCGTTTTACCTGCCTCCTAGGAATTAGGATTGATCATTTAGGCCTGACTTTTCAGATCTCTGGATGTTATAGAAACAGGAAGTAGCAAGTTTCCCCTGTATCTGAGATA
>NW_006333670.1:0-355 GCF_000327345.1 Myotis davidii
TGCATTTGCTTCTGCCTTGAAAGCAGTTCGTGGGGGTGGGATACAGTGAACGCAAGATCTGGAAAGAAGAAGACATTGGAAGGAGGATGCACAGTGAAGGGAGTACTGATTTTCTGTTCTCTGTGGACACAGGTGTAGCGGGTTCAGGCACCTGTGTGGCTGGCTCACATTTAGCGAGTGACTCCCGTATCCCCTGTCTGTGGTAGGTGTTAGGCTGTAACAGTGAGCAGAGACACCGTGCCTGCCATCATAAAGCTAAATAAAGCAAGGCTGACAGCTAGAAAACAACTGCCCAGAAGACAGTATTGCACATGGTAGTAATAACATATTTTAAAGAGGACATGAGATTGGAAAA
>NW_006333671.1:0-355 GCF_000327345.1 Myotis davidii
AAAGTTTGCCCACCCCTGCCCTAGAGTCTGCTCTGCTTGTGGGGCCTGTAGGGCAGGGCCCAGGTGAGGGTGTGCTTCCTGAAGCCATCCTCCCTGGCAGCCGTGCCCTGCACCTTAACTAAGAGGACAGATCTCCTCCATGTGTTTTGTTTTCTCATCAGAAAGGTCACCAGCAATGCATGTGGATGAATGTGTGCTGCGTATGAAGACTTGTTTTTCTTTTTCATTTATCCATCCCAGATTTTGTTCGTTTTCTTAAATAGGGTTGGTGTAAGAAATAAGGGAACTACAACGAAACTATTCAGAGTGCCCTCAACTCCATAATAAAATTGTAAAGAATATTTTGTGTTCATTT
>NW_006333672.1:0-355 GCF_000327345.1 Myotis davidii
AATCAATCAATCAATCATAAAGGATATAGCTTAACAGTTCAAGAGTAGATATAAAATGAAATCCTAAAAATAATTCAATTAACCCAACAAGGCAGGAAAAAGAAATAAAGAACAGATGAGGTAATAGAAAACAAAAAGCAAGACGGTAGATTTAACTTCGACCGTATCAAAAATTACACAAGTGTAAATGATCTAAACATTCCAATTAGAAAGTCAGAGATTATCAGGCTGCATAAAAAGGCAACAACCAATTATGTGCTGTCTCCAAGAAACCCACTTTAAGTATAAAGACATATTAGAAGCAAAGACTAGAAAGAGATGCACCATGCAAATGCTACACATAATACCGTGGAGT
>NW_006333673.1:0-355 GCF_000327345.1 Myotis davidii
AAAACAGATTTATGCTAGACGCTGTCATTGTTATGATTGTTCTCTCCCTAATCTTAGTAACATGGCACACTTGACCCTTGTACACCTTCTGTATGTCCAAATCTCAGAGGCGTTGACAAAAGCCTACTCTAAAACCCATTTATGATCTTAATTTTGGTAAATATTTAACCAGACAACCCCTTATATATCTCATTCGCCAACTGAATTCACACAGAGAAAATTTGCTCCCACGAGGGACTCACAGCCTGGTAGAGTTCACAGGTAAAGCCAGAATTACAATTGCAATTCAGTATAGTCTGTGCTATAAAAGAGATACGTGGAGGAGGGCATTGTGGGAGCACTGCAGAGAGGCAGG
>NW_006333674.1:0-355 GCF_000327345.1 Myotis davidii
TCCCAGGCTTAACCCTATAGCCGCACCCTACATATCATATTATTTTTTTCAGCTCTGTATATGTTTTCAATATTCCATTTTTAATTTAAACATAATAAAAGAATAAATTAGAGTTCTTCTAGTTGACCTGGAGCAATTCCATGATTTCTTATTGAGTGAAAAAAGCAAGATGAATTAAAGTATACACTGAAAAACAGTAATAATATGAACATAGTTTTGTAAAACAATGATCTGTTTTTGTAAAACACATACACACATACATATAATCGCATATACCTATGTAACATATATATACATATATGTATGTTTATTTATGCCCAGGTTTCAAGATCCCCAAAAGACTACCACCAGGGAG
>NW_006333675.1:0-355 GCF_000327345.1 Myotis davidii
TTAAAATAAGACAGAGCACTCTGTTCCTTTAACAAGGCCTGACGCTAGAGAAAGTAGTTAACCGGAGCCCAACATTGTCATGTTATCAGAACTTACCTGACCTGGGGGTGGGAAATACTCGTGAGGTCTAACCATTCTGTCCCACATACATAGGGAGAAACCAACTGGGAAACACTTGTGACATTCACAGCCCAGAGACATGGGCCCACTGAAAGTCTGAAGCCTGACCAGGGGACTGTGGAGCAGGTCCCCTTCCCCGCACCTCACTACTAAAGGCCTATTTACAGACGTGCTTAAACCTGGTACATCATGTCTGGCTATCATGAAAAATATGACAAAGCATCCCAAAAGTAAA
>NW_006333676.1:0-355 GCF_000327345.1 Myotis davidii
GAACCCCTGGACCCCTGGGGCTGGACCCAGGCACTTGACTATAACCTTATATCCAGTAACTATACTAATATGATAAGTGAAAGAATGAACATCACTGAGACTCCTTGAACATTAAACAGACAATCAAATAATACTATGAATAACTATGTGCCCACAAAGTTATAACCTAGATGAAATGGACCATTTCCTTGAAAGACACAAAATGCCAAAACTCACACAAGAAAAAAAGAAAAGAAAATCTGAATAGGCTGTGATAATACCTGGTTTCCATGGCAATTGCCACGCATAAATCTCTCCTCCAGTAATCTGTGACTCCCTGTATTTTTCTGTCTTTCTAATCTCCAAGCCCTGGTTT
>NW_006333677.1:0-355 GCF_000327345.1 Myotis davidii
CAGAGGCAGTCCCAGAGTCCCTCCTGGGTCCCGGGGAGGGGAGGTGGCCCCTGCCTCCTGATGGGAGCGGCACAATTCGGAAATATCGCTCTGCCATTTGGGTCAAAGGCAGCCAGCCAGGCCGGAGCGCAGGCGGCCGGCATGTCCCTGCATGGGGAGCTTTCGGCTCATATTTGGTGACTGATGGCTATTCTCCACCTTCTTTCTGAGGCAACTTTTGAGAAATGTAGCGTTTCTTCCCTTTTTCCACCTGCCCGCAGTGGGATGGAAATAATGAGCCAGCAGTGGGCTGGCAGAAAGAGGGAGCAGCAAAGTCTGGCCCGTGTGGCTGAGTGGTTGAGCGTTGACCTATGAA
>NW_006333678.1:0-355 GCF_000327345.1 Myotis davidii
AAATCAATAAAAATGTATTTTTTTAAAAAGAGACACAGTACTAGTAAATACAAGAAACATGACATACTGTTTTATGGCAAACATTTTTTATAAGTAGGAAGAGTACTATCTGAAATAATGATAAAAAGTATAGTGTATTAAATACATAAATCAGTAACATCATCATGTATTATCATTTTAAGTATTAAGTAGTGTACAAAATTGCATGTGCTTTTATACAACTGCTAGAACAGTAGGTTTGTTTACACCAGTATCATCATAAACATGAGCAAGCACTTTATAATGACTACAATGTCATCAGCTGATAAGAATTCTTCAGGTTTGCCCTAACCGGTTTGGCTCAGTAGATGGAGCG
>NW_006333679.1:0-355 GCF_000327345.1 Myotis davidii
CCTTCTGCACGCCCCCTACTGGGCATGTGCCCTAACTGGGAATTGAACAGGTAGCCTCTTGTGCATGGGACAACACTTAATCCACAGAGCCACACCTGTCAGGCTAATCTTCCTAATGTAAAGTCAACTGATAATAAACTTTAATCTGCACAATCCTCTCACAGCAGCACCTTAAAGCCCATTACATTTGATTAAATACCCGGGAGAAAGTGTGTATATCAGGAGTGGGAATTTTAGTAGCCACTTAGAATTCTGTCCACCACATTACACATAACTGAAATAAGAATTAGTGAACCATAGAATCTGACCAGGTAGCTTAATTGAGCATCATCCTGATAAGCCAAGGCTGCAAGTT
>NW_006333680.1:0-355 GCF_000327345.1 Myotis davidii
TGCTAAAATGATTGCTTTAAAAGAGTTACATTAAATAACATCGCTTTCCTACTAAAGCCCATCAATGGCTTCATATCTCATTTAGGTCAAAATGAAGCTCTTTACCGAGGCCACAGAGCCTACCTCTCTGGTCTGATTCTGCTAGTTTCCCAGCTTACCGTCACCACTCCCCACTTCCACTGAGCGAGCGCCAGGCAGACTGTGCTTTCTTTTTCTCAAGCAAAACTCAAGTTTTTACTACTTGTTTTCTCTGATATGCTTTCTCCCCTAATCCTAGCATGGCTGCCTTCTTACTGTTATTTAGGGCTCAGTTTAAATTTTAACTCCTCAAAGAGGCCTTTCCTGACCATCCAAA
>NW_006333681.1:0-355 GCF_000327345.1 Myotis davidii
TTTTTTTTCTTTAAGACAAATTGATATTTCTACATCATATCCCAATTGATCATACAACTAATTTAGAACACTATTCTCAGAAACTGCCTTTCCTATCCTTATCTCTTCTGTATTTATCTCAGGTGTGACTAACAGGACAATTGCATTTCCTATTCACATTCTTAGTTGTTATTTCTCACCCTTTTCTAATAGTTTTATCCAGTTTTCTTTTACTATAGCTTGCTGATGCTGCACATCTGAACTATATGCATCCTTTATTAAAGATGGACCTTTAGCCTCACCTGAGCTTTATGGAAGCTGACCCTTTATATTTGATCCACATCCCTTCAATTTCACAGGAGAGGGAGATGCAGAT
>NW_006333682.1:0-355 GCF_000327345.1 Myotis davidii
CAAATATTTGCTTTATTACTAATATTCTGTGTTTTGTCTGGATTTCATCTCTAACATGTGGATAATATTGCCTACTTTATCAGATAGTTTGTGGATTAAACAGATCAGAAGCACATACTATCTGGTACAGAGTAGATATTTTATAAGTATTATTAAACTCGTCTCTCTTTATTTTCATCCATTTTTAGATAGGAGTTAGGGAAACCTATAATTAATTTGACTGTTACCCCATTCTTTCAGATGCATATTTAATTCTTCAATAATACACCTGTAGTCACTTTCAGCAAATAACCCATCTGTAACGTGTAGTGTGATGCATATTAAATAATCTCTACAAGACTGTGTGTTGATAGAA
>NW_006333683.1:0-355 GCF_000327345.1 Myotis davidii
CCCCCCTCACACTCCCTCGGACCACATTCCCATTCTCACTTGCAGGAAATGAGTTCAGGGACGTTTCTAGTGCGGGCCTGACGCTGGCATGCATAGCACTTGTCTTCACTTAGCAGCCTCAATCCACCCCGGGGCCTGGGATGCCGTGGGGCTGTGGTTTATAAATCACTGCCTCGGTGCACCGTGTGCCCAGATCAAGACCGCGTGAGCTCAGCCGTGTTGAACTGCACCTGGCACCGGAGTGTCCTTAAGAGTGAGCAGTAAGAAAAAGCAAAGGCCTTATACATAGAATAACTCAGCAGTCCTTACACCTGTGACAAGGCACGATTGAAAAGGGAAAGGGTGTTGCCTGGCC
>NW_006333684.1:0-355 GCF_000327345.1 Myotis davidii
TAACAGATTCTCTTTTTGGAAACTGGAGGGCTAATAATTTAAACTGGTCAGTGTGAGAAATGTGGTTGGCAAGGAAAATCCAGGATAAGGACCTGGAGAAGAGCCCAGCGGAGAGAAGAGAAAGCAAGAAGCGAGCCAGTGAGGGTCTCCAAGGAGAAGGTGGGCAGACAGACCAGCTACCCTCACATCTCAATTTGGCCAGCTAAGAGCACCTAAGTCCAGGCCCCCACCCCCAGCCCACAGACACCCATGGCACATCCTCTGAGGCCTGAGGCCCCAGGCCCTGGCCAGGACTGAAGATTTCTCTTATTCCTCTCTAGTTCCCAGTTTTTCCAATCCTGGCTGTTCATTATAA
>NW_006333685.1:0-355 GCF_000327345.1 Myotis davidii
TGACATGACAGCAATGATATTCAAGTTCTGGATTGTTGGCAGACGCACAACTGATGACTGCTAGTATGGAAGGCTTCTTCACCATCCCCCACGTCATTTCTGGACTATTCCCCTCTTTCTTGTTCTCCTCCCATTCCTTATCTTTAGCATCTTCAGCATGTTGCCCGGTGCCACTGCTATCTGTAGCTGAAGCAGTCGACTGTCTGCAGCCACTGCTACAGGGTGAAGCTCAGGGTGCAAGGTCCTCCCTAAGATTCATGTTGCAGGAATCCACACAGACTTGGAGTTTTCTGGAAATACAAAAGCATATCCTTGACCAAAAGTTAATAAAGGGACCCTTTCATAAACCAGACTC
>NW_006333686.1:0-356 GCF_000327345.1 Myotis davidii
AACATCAGGAGTTGTCCATACTTGTTTTCAGAGGGAATGATCATGTGTGAATCCATAAATGTCAACTGTTGACTGCAATGAAGTTTTCTGTGGTCACAGTGTCAACACTTGCCTGCTGACAGGGTGTCTATTACAGTGGACATGAGGCTGATCTGACTGCAACATTTGTACCCATTGATGCCATTAAATTCTGTAGGAACCCGGTAGAAAATTTGGGTATAAAGAAGTCTGGCTTTGAGACCTCAATCTGCCATGTACAAGCTATGTGTGTGCTCTTAGATCAATTAATCTCTTGGCAACACAGTTAAATCTGCAAAATGCTGGTAATGCAGGTATCTGTCTACTTAAGTGAGTTA
>NW_006333687.1:0-355 GCF_000327345.1 Myotis davidii
CCTTTCCCCTTCCCCCCTTTTTCTCCCCTCCCCAGTATAAAATCAGTTTCATTAGTCTAATTTATCATCAGCATATTTGTAGGCATTGTACCTGGAGTGTATATGTCACCAGCATTTACTTATAGTTGCATTAGCTGACTATTTGGATGGCCTTTTCTGTGAACTTTGTGTTTTATAAGCTTCACAAAGGGTTTATAAGAACCCATCAGGAGGTTGGAAAGGTTCAGTTGTGTTCAATTTTAAGAGATGAACTTTCTAATTTTTATTTAGGTGTTTAGCAAAATGACATTTGTTTCACAAATGTGTTATGTTTTTCTGTTGTAGGAAACCCAGCGTTTGCTGGCAGAACCAGTAC
>NW_006333688.1:0-356 GCF_000327345.1 Myotis davidii
CACCTGTGAGTTCAGCATCTGTGAACTGGCTCTCGGGAAACCTTGGAGATAGTCTCAGATGACATTGAGAAGAGGAAGCGCCAGTCCCAGAAGAAGGCTGGGGAGGGGCGCCCTGGAGAGCTCAGGATTGAGATGGAAGAAACAGGGCAAGTATCCAGAAGTCCACATTCCCCTGAGAATCTACAGCCGTTTCCTGCCTTTAATTCCTATACTTGCTCCTCTGGTTCTGCTTTGGGTCCCACCAGCACTGAAGGCCATGGGGCTGTCTCCATTCTCCTCTTTTTATTTTTTTTTTAAGAAAAGTATCTTTTTAAAAATATATATATTGATTGATTTTTTACAGAGAGGAAGGGAGA
>NW_006333689.1:0-356 GCF_000327345.1 Myotis davidii
AAAGGGAAATAGAGAATATTAACAAGAACCAGACAGGAATGATGAAAGGTATATCTGACATGAAGAAGACACTGGAAAGGATTAAAAGTCGATTGGATCAAGCAAAGGACCAAATCAGCGATTTGGAAGACCAGGTAGAAATAAATACCCATTTAGAGCAGCAAATGGAAAAAAATACAAAAAGCAGGAATATATCTTAAGGGAGGTCTGGGACAACATAAAATGTAATAACATTCACATTACAAGAATACCAGAATGGGAGAGGATGAGCAAGGAACAGAGAATCTAGTTATAGAAATAATGACCGAAAACTTCCTAAACTAGGTGAAGGAAAATGTCACACAAGTTCAAGAGTC
>NW_006333690.1:0-356 GCF_000327345.1 Myotis davidii
ACACACACACACATTATTTTAGCAAATACTTAGTGTAAAATATTTGAAAACACATAGAATGAAAATAATAAAAATGACTAATATTTACAGAGAGTATGCTACTTTCCAGGCATTGTTTTTATTTCATGAGGTATGTACCACAATTTCACTATTTTTTAGTTGAGGAGAATTGAGGCCAAACAATCCCATTACCTTGGCCTTCCAGTGACAACCACATTGACAATGGAAGAAGAGCTGGGATCCTACCAAGGCCAATCCCTCCAGCTGGCTTGGGACCCCATCTTCTCAAAGACTTATCTTGTCTTAGGTCATGGAATTATTGTTCCTTCACCTGCACCACCAGTTTCTCTTTTTCT
>NW_006333691.1:0-356 GCF_000327345.1 Myotis davidii
TTTAAAAAAAAAAAAAAAAAAAAAAGAGAAAAGAAACTTTTGTTCAATTGTGATTGAGTTTCCTTTTGGTCAAGTGTATGCATTCTTGCACAGCTGGCCCCAAGACCATTTCAAGATACAATGAGCACAAATACAAATCTCTGCCAGCTGAGCTCACAAGCCAGAGAAAATCAAAGGACACCTGCCTGTCAGACCGTCGCTTTCGTTCCTCCATTGGCTGGGTTTCTGCCTGACAGACAGAGTTCACTGCTGTGCTCAGCTGGCTCTTCTGTCCTTTCAGCATGCATTATAGAGAATAAACACATGAGCCACCAGTCCTGACAGCCTTCAACAGAGCACGACAGAGCATGCTTCCG
>NW_006333692.1:0-356 GCF_000327345.1 Myotis davidii
CTGTCCTCTAGATGGTGCGCTGAGAGAAAACCTTCCCGTGGCTCTCTCTGACAGCGCCTCCTCCTCTAGTCTCCATCCGTCCCACCATCTCCTGCCCAGCACATGGCCACCTCATTCCTTAGGACAAGACCCTCCAAGGCGGAGCCCTGCAGCTTCCCTCTTCCCCACCTCCGCATATGGTGGTCTTGTCTCTGTTTCTCTTCTCTCCAGAGCAGAGACACTTATGTCTCTTTCATTCCTGTCGTTATTGGCCAAGTCACAGACCGACTGGGAGCAAGATTGAGGAAAATAAAATTTCCCTGTGAAGACAACAGTTTGTCTTCCGTTTTTCACTTGGCAGCATCTCCCAGTTCATT
>NW_006333693.1:0-356 GCF_000327345.1 Myotis davidii
CTCCCTGAGAGAACATGTCAGTCATTTTACCCTCAAGGAAGCACTAAAGAAAACATGAGCCTTTGGAAAGGCCAACATGATTCACTCCAGCAGCATTCCAGTCATGCAAACTAGTTAACTACCCAGGAAAGAAACACAAAACTTTGCCCATAGTTCCACTTATGTAAAACCAACAAATTTGGCAATTTAAATATGGCACTTAATGGAAAGGTATTTTTTCCACTGAATATTTTGATGTAGTCAATGAAGTTGTTCTCAAGATCATTCATCCATTCACTGATTCAACAAATCAATAGTATATATGTGTAAAGAGCCCTCAAAGGAACAAGGCATAGATAAATTATATTGAAATGTTT
>NW_006333694.1:0-356 GCF_000327345.1 Myotis davidii
GCATTGTTGACAGAATGTATCTGAAATATATCTTCTAATTAAATTCTTTTCAATGTGCACTGATCCATGCACAGGGCCACTAGTTAATGAATAACAACACAAAGATAAACTGTGTTTCATATACTTACAACTATAATCCTACTTTTGTGCCACTCTATTTATGACATAGTTTATAACAAAAGAGCCAAGACCATAAAGTGGGGAAAGAACAGTCAGTTCAATAAGTATCATTGGGAAAACTGAACAACCACATGTAAGAGAATTAAACTAGACTGCTATTTCAACAGCATACACAAAAATTAATTCAAAATGCATTGAAGACTTGAATTAAGAGATAAACTTGACCTAACCAGTTT
>NW_006333695.1:0-356 GCF_000327345.1 Myotis davidii
CCCCCCCCCCATTTTTTAGGATTTAAAAAAAATCACTGGGCATCATTAGATGGGGAAAATTATTCATTAATTTAAGAAATATTTATTGCATGCTCTCTATGTCAAACAGCCATGCATGTTCATTGTTTGCAGTGATGAAAGTATATTTTCTTGCTAGAAAAGGAATGCTGTTACCTGGGGCACTGTTTCAAGAGGAAATAAATTCATTTTTCTTCACAAGCTTCATGTAGTAGATTATTGAATTTCAGTAACTGAAGCTCATCAAAGTATGTATTATTCATTTTTCTTGCTTATTCTATAAGAAGGAAGAAAATTGTACTTTTAAATTTGTGCATATGTGAATTCATATTCTTTTT
>NW_006333696.1:0-356 GCF_000327345.1 Myotis davidii
GTGATGGTCAATTTGCATATTCCCTCTATTAGATCACATTTAAGCATGATCCATTATAAAATCCTATATTACATACTATATATGATGTTTAGATAAATATATTTGCCTCAATTACTTTCTAAAATGTATTTTAAAACTTAAAAATAATGAACTAGATATTAAAACTAAAAAAGCTAATAAAGAATAGTATCTTTGAAGTACAAAAGAATTTAATAGTGATAAGTACCCAAAAGAGTCATCTGAAAATTTTACAATATGGTTCATCATAAAAGATGCTGGTTTCTTGAAAAGAATCTTAGTCAAATCTTTGCAAATTTGATGAAGAAATGAGAAATGTAAAAGATAATGTAGAAAAA
>NW_006333697.1:0-356 GCF_000327345.1 Myotis davidii
GCAGCTGCTGCTCTTGGTCCACACCCTCCACACCCACTGCCCGAGGCCCCTCCACTCTTCTCTGCAGTCAGGGCGCCCGGGACAGGGCTGGAGCCCCTTCCTAAGGTGCCGGGAAAGGGGGAGGCGCTGGGAAAGCCACCAGGCCAGCAAGGCCTCCCTTTGCCCACCCTCACCCTGACTGCACCCTTTCGTCCAAACACAGAGGCCTGCGGGGAGTGAATCTCTGGGTCCCGTGATGGAAGGTTTGCGGCAATAGCTCCAGGACTCCTGCCCTCTCCCACCCCATCTGCAAAGAAACGGCCGCTTTTCCCATAGAGAGGGAAATCTGTTTTCCCACCTCTCGGATCTGGGCTGGC
>NW_006333698.1:0-356 GCF_000327345.1 Myotis davidii
GGGGTCAGGATGGAGTCTATACTGAAACAGAGACATTATATGAAAATTTGAAATGAACAGTGAAGCCCTCAGCTCTTTCTCTGCTCAGCAGCAGTAGTTCCTTCTGCCATGCTGGATGCTAGAGAGCTCTCCTTCAGAGAAGAAAAATGTCCCTGGAACATCCTAAGGGCGCTGATGCTTGGAGTTCTCCAGATGAGTGTCTGCGTCCCTTCCTGACCACACAGTGGTGAAATCCGCCAGTCAACAAGACCTGACCACAGAAAACAGTTTCCAATTGGTGATTTAGTGCCACTCTCAAAAAGGAATGGACATCCAAGGACCCCCTGATATTTTTTTTAAATCCTCAAATATTTTCC
>NW_006333699.1:0-356 GCF_000327345.1 Myotis davidii
TAAGTATAAATTATAATTCATAATGAAAATTATAAGGAATGCTTAATCAGAAACCATTTTTCATTGCAGATTGGCAAAGTTCATTCTGTACTGGAGAGAATATGGAACAATGGGGCACTGGTACACTGCTGGTGGGAGGTAAATCAACGCCACCTCTATGGAGGGCAATACTGATTTAAAACAGAAAGGCTATTACAAACCCTCTGACCAGCAATTCCACTTCTAGGAATCTATGCTACACTTATACTGATGCATGTGTACAAAGACACTTGGAATAGAATATTCATTACATTACAACAGTATTTGCAACAGCAAATATGAAACAACCTAAAAGTCGAGCAGCAGAAAAATAGTTG
>NW_006333700.1:0-356 GCF_000327345.1 Myotis davidii
ACCCCAGGTTGAGAACCGCTGCTCTAGGGGAAACCAGCACTTGTCTTGCTAGTTTCCTAGTGGCTACTGAGGAAAGTTCTATGCTGATAGAATTCAGAAATAGTTTTTAAAACTTAGATGCTAAAGAGCCAAATACTAACATTTTCCTTTCTTCCCTGAGATGCAGGTTTATTTCCCTTTACGTTATGGCTTACTCAGTTAGTTGTCTGGTATTGCCATTAAAAGATAATTTATATTATTGAAGGTTATGTGTGGCTGATTCAAAGCTAAGTGCTCTACACGCTTTCTCTTTTATCACCACAACAATATCATGAGTATTTAACATTATTGATGCTATTTTATAGATGCAAAAAAAA
>NW_006333701.1:0-356 GCF_000327345.1 Myotis davidii
AAACAGCAAGGATGGACCAGCTCCCGGCAATTGTAGGACACTGAATGCTCCATTCTGCAAAGGAATATTTGCCTGGTCAGTCTAACCATATGACCAAACCACTTTTGATTGATGCTGGTTGAAGTTATTGAATAAATTTATTGAACTTCCTCAATGAATACATTATTATATGCTATGCCTGGGTTGCTAGCAAGAAAAAATTGGAGATAGGCTCTAAGACACAGTCATTGTCCTTAAGGAATTTACAATATACAAACATGTCAGATTTATCTGTGAGAAAATATGTGCATCATTTATAAATGAAAAACCTGTAATATATAGAGAATCTATCCTACCTAATAAAAGAGAAACATGGT
>NW_006333702.1:0-356 GCF_000327345.1 Myotis davidii
CATGTGCGCCCTCCCCGATGCGCCCCAGAATGCAGTACTGGTCCATCGCCCGCCCTCCGGTGCCCGGACCGGGCTGCCTAGCGACTGGGCGGCCCCCAAGCACCGCGGGCCGGCGGCCAAGTGCAGCTGGGGACGCGCGCGGGCCTCATCTGCGCTTTCCCCGAGGCCCCCGCCCCCACGCCGCAGGGCGCCTCATCCGGTGGAGGGCACCCGCGAGCGGACAACGCCAGTCCCCGAGCGCGGAGCAGCAACCGCAAAAGACCCCAGCCCGCCGCTGGGAGTCACCTAAGGAGATACGCAAGGCACGCCGGGAGGGCGGGGCCGCGGGGCCGAGAGGGCGGAGCTTCAGGCTGAAG
>NW_006333703.1:0-356 GCF_000327345.1 Myotis davidii
CTGACTTTTAAGAAGGTAAGTCTGCTGATGTATAATTCATCGTGACATTTTTCAGGAAATTATAGAAAATTTCTCATTGCTCAAATACAACATTAAGGGATAAAGACCATCCTGTATTGCCATTTTCCCTTGAAAAGCATCATTAAATATATTACCATGCGAGCAGATGAAGTGCATTTTTAATTCTATTCAACAAACAAAAGCCTTAAACATGGAAAACTTGAATAGTATGCCATACTTGCTGTGATCGCTTAGCCATCATATACAGACAGATGTATGCATACACACACATATAAATAAGTGTATCACATACACACACACATTACAATAATCCTATATAATAAAAGACTAATATG
>NW_006333704.1:0-356 GCF_000327345.1 Myotis davidii
CTGGTCTAGAGTGTTTGTTGAATATTAATTGAAGCACAAATATCCAAACATGAAAGGACATACAAAGTGAGATAGGGCGTTCTCTCATTAAAGATGTTAAATAGAAGATGAATAACAATGTACTAAATATGGTTTATCAGAGGAAGGATGCAAGTCTAGAGGACTTACTGTGATCCCCGTTATCTAGCATTATATCTGGCATGTAGTAGATGCCCAATAAATATTTGTTACATGAATGAATGCATGACTTCTAAGTGCTCTTCCAAACTTGAGACTTTGTTATTTATAAATCCTCCCCTCACCATCCCAGATCTCCTAGTTTTCTCCCTTCTCTGGACTGTGGGAACAATGACATT
>NW_006333705.1:0-356 GCF_000327345.1 Myotis davidii
GCCTCCTGCAGGCCCCCTACTGGGGATCGAGCTTGAGTACCAATCAGCAACCTGGGCATGTGCCCCAGGATTTGAACTGGTGACCTCTTGGGGCATGGGATTATGCTCCCAACTGAGCCATACTGACTGGGCTGAAATCAGTAATTATTAAACCAAATTTAAGAATACCTAACAAACTCTGGTCAGTTTGCTCAAAGGCTAGAGCTTCTGCCTGTGGACCTAAGGGTTGAAGGTTCCATTCCCATTCAATGGTATGTACCTGGGTTCCGTCCAGGCTCGGGTCAAGCACATGCGGTAGACAACCAACTGATGTGTCTCTCTCACACACTGATGTTTCTCTCTCTCTTTTTCTCTTT
>NW_006333706.1:0-356 GCF_000327345.1 Myotis davidii
TATTTGTCAGATAACTTTGCCATTTTAATCATCTCCAGGAAAAACATACTAGGATCCTAAAAGTAGTGAAACTTTAAGCTTTAATAACTTATAAGTAAAATGCTACAAACTTAGAAAATCATCTTCTGAAAGTTAATACTTACATTTCATTTAATGTACTATATTTTGTGAGTTTTAAATAATTTTAAATATTTTCTTTTTCAATTTTGTTATCTAATTGAGAAGGACTGGAAAACTTAAAAAACTATTCGAACTATATAAAGCTAAGTAAGTAAAAAAGAAATGTCAATAATCACACTTTTAGGTTATGTTTTTATAATATTTTAACATTTATATTTTGGATGTTGTTAAATCTT
>NW_006333707.1:0-356 GCF_000327345.1 Myotis davidii
GAGGATGGTCTCCTTGTAGAGAAAGAGAAATAGAAAGTACAGAGACTTGGTGAGGGAGAGTTCCCGTCACTGCCGACATGTCACCTGCAAACATAATGTCCCTTCTTCACTGTTGTCTTCAGGGAGAACATGAGAAAGAAGAGCTGTCACTGGAGGCAGCTGAGAGCTTGAGAGGAAAGTCCTAGGCCCAACAGGAAGGCCCTTCCCTCCCGACCTCCGTCTGCCCCTGCTCCTGGGGCTGCTCTCTGAGCTGTGGGTCCTGAGTAGTCTGGGCTCACACTGATTTCCCCTCAATATGTATCGCGCACAGTAACACAAAGTGGTATCCTCAGGTCTCAGGCTGCTCATTTGCAGAT
>NW_006333708.1:0-356 GCF_000327345.1 Myotis davidii
GAGGTGGGGGCTTGACCACAAGGTACAGAAGATGAAAGGCAATAGAGATCAGATCTCAGCTCTGTTCTGGTATTAGGCCCTTATTTCTGGCTTTATATCATTTGGCTCAAGCAGAAAGAGGGCAAGAAAGCAGAGCACAGCTATAGATACATATACACAGAAAGACCGGCTTTCCCCCACTGCCTGGGGTCTAACCTGGATTATCTGGCTAACCTTCTCCCAACCTTTCTATTCATACTCAGCCTGAGAAACTATGAATGAGGACTGATGAGTTCTGCTGACAACACATGAGAAAATAACACAGGAAGGGGATGGAGGTAGAAGAATTTATTTTAAAAGCTTTATATCAGGAGGGC
>NW_006333709.1:0-356 GCF_000327345.1 Myotis davidii
TGAAATCAATAAAAACATATTTTTTAAAAAAGGTAAGGAATGGTCTACAGTTTCAATATAATTTACTCAAGTTTGGGCCACAAGAGCATGTTATTTATGAAATATATTGCTAAAAGATCTTCTTGTCTCACAAATATATCAAATATTTAATCAGGAAAAAGTCACTGAACATCTATATACTCCGGCCTGTACTTTGAGTGACACAACTCCTGGATATCACTCAACACTTAAAGCTACATATACTACACTAACAATACGTGGGTTTTCTTATCTGATGCTCAATCTCCCACCTCCTACCTTACTTATTCCAGAGGATTAATTAAAATTAAGGGAAAGAAACCACTCTCCAAAAAAAA
>NW_006333710.1:0-356 GCF_000327345.1 Myotis davidii
AGGAAGGTTGAGAACCACTGCTCTAGTGGATAAAATGCTATCAAAGAGCATCGCATGCTACAAAGAAATTATTAATGAAAAGAAGAGTCAAGTAATGAGGCAAACTTCATTGTCCTATTTTAAGAAATTGCCACAGCCACCCAGTCTTCTGCAGTTACCACCCTGATCAGTCAGCAGCCATCAACATTGAGGTAAGAACCTCTACCAGCAAAGAGATTATGACTAACTGAAGACTCAGATGATGGTCAGCATTTTTTAGCAATAAAGTACTTTTAATTAAGTATTTTACATTGGTTTTTAGACATAATGCTATTACATATGTAATAGACCAGGGGTGGGCAACCCCTGGCATGCGT
>NW_006333711.1:0-356 GCF_000327345.1 Myotis davidii
TACCTTAATCAATAAAGAAAAAAAGGAAAAAATAAATAAAAAACTGCAGGTCCCTGCCCCTCCATGCACCACTGATTTCTGTTTTCCAGAAATAACCATTTTTAGCAATTTTAGCATTTCTATGAGTATCTACCTTTGTACTTTTTCAGTAATATGTTTATATTGCTACTTGTTCATTTTTTCTGGGTCGTTACCTACTGTTTTCCTTTTGTAAAAGAAAATTATGAGGATTTAGTTCTTATATCAGCCCTGCTCACACCATATAGAGCATGGGCTCTGGAGCCAGACTACCCGAGTTCAAATTCTGCCTAGCAGGTGACCCTGAGTAAGTCATTCCACCCCTCTTGGTCAGAGTC
>NW_006333712.1:0-356 GCF_000327345.1 Myotis davidii
TTGTTTAATCAAAGGCAGGTAAACCAGATGGGCTATTGATTTTGGAGCTGATTTTATAAACTTATTTATTTGGGAGGATTAAGTACTCTAATGAGTTTAAACAGTGGTAGAGGTTTGATATAGGAAAAATTGACAGGTAATATAAATTGTGGACCCAGTAGTCTGCTTGTTTAACTCAAAAAGATGATGAAATTAATTCTGGTTAAGATATTTAGGAATAAATTTGACAGGCATTTGAGAAGATTACATATTTTCACTGAGTTGGAATATGAACCTGTTTCTGAGATGCCCTATCATTCCATCTTATGTTTTACAATAAAAACTAAAATGAGCCCTAACTGGTTTGGCTCAGTGGA
>NW_006333713.1:0-356 GCF_000327345.1 Myotis davidii
CAATTTGCATATTAGCCTTTTGTTATATAGAATTGTTATATGTTAATGAGCTAACTTTGCCATGTTATTATTTTGTTTCCCTTTTCCTTCTTTCCAATGTGTTACTTGAACATTTTTTTTAGAATTACCTTTTTATTTTTCTATAGGGTTTTTGAATATACCTCTTTAGGTTAGTTTTTCAATGTTTGCTCTAAGTGTTGTATATACATTACGTTATGGTCTACTGGTATCAACATTTTACCTTTTCAGGTGGAATGTAGAAACCTTAATATTATATTTGTCACTGTATGCTCCCTCCTTTATTATTTATTTGTCTTAAATATTTTCTCTAGTTCCATCCATGCTGTTGCAAATGG
>NW_006333714.1:0-356 GCF_000327345.1 Myotis davidii
AACCCAAATCAGCCACCCACCTGCACTTCATCCTGCCCTTGGTATCGCTCCCTTCCTTCTTCCTAACAGAAGAATGATTTTGTGCAGGTGTCTACCCTGCCCACATGGTTCATAGCCCCAAAGGGAGCTGACCCTGCAATGTCACCCTGTCCACACCCAAGGCCAGCATGGCAGGATGAAGCCTGCAGATGAAGCCACCGTCCCATGACAGGCAGAGTAAAAAAAAGTCAGCAAAAAGTGGAGTTGGAGCCACTGTATTGGTCAGCTGTAGGCCTGTTCTACTGTCTTTTCATTTGTGAGTCAATGATTTCCTTGTTAAAGCCACTTTTAGTTCAGCTTCTGGTTACTTGCAGCTG
>NW_006333715.1:0-356 GCF_000327345.1 Myotis davidii
CTTCTAGAATGACGGCCACGTAGAGCTCAGAGCACGCGTATGGGTACAGCAGAGAGAGCTCCGGACTTGCAGCTATAAACCCAGAGCCTCCGTTCTATCTCCATCACTTACTGTCCCTGGACAGGTCACCCTGTCTTGACTTCAGCCCTCTTATGTGTAAACGGGGCACGCGCAGGGCACCACCCACCGACCGACAGCTGGGAGAGGTCACGATAGATACTGTATGCCAGTGACTCGTGCAAAAGCTCCATACAAATGTGAGCAGCAGTCACAGGGCCGTACGCGGCCAGCCACCCTTTCACGAGGCAGCCGGCCCTGAAGCTGTACCCAGGAGAGGAAAAGTGGCGATGAGGTAC
>NW_006333716.1:0-356 GCF_000327345.1 Myotis davidii
CTATCCAGCAAAGCTATCATTTAAAATTGAAGGCAAAAGGAATAGCTTCCCAGACCAAAAATAAGAAAGAAAAAGGCTAAAGGAGTACATTATGACCACCAAACCAGCATTGCAAGAAATGCTGAAAGGACTGCTTTAAGAAGAACATTAGAAAAAAGCGAACAAATTTTTTAAAAAAGGTAACAAATAAGTACGTATCAATAACAACCTTAGTTTTAAATGGACTAAGTGTTCCAATCAAAAGACACAGGTCAGTGGAATGGGTAAGAAAACATGACCTGTACATATCCTGTCTACAGGAGACCCACCTTAGAACAGAAGATTCACACAGACAGAAAGTGAAAGGATGGAAAAAT
>NW_006333717.1:0-356 GCF_000327345.1 Myotis davidii
CTGGGGAAAAACCCTATGAATGTAACCATTGTGACAAAGCTTTCTCTGATCCAAGTTCCCTCCGACGTCATAAAAGAACTCACGATAAGGAAAAATCCTGTTAATGTAAGCAATGGGGGAAATCCTTTATTCATCCCAGTTCCCTTTGAATTCACAAAAACATTCATAGTGTAAATAAATCATAAGGAAAGAACTCACACTGAAAATAAGCCCTATCATTGTAAAGGTTGTAGAAAAGCCTTTAAGTATGCTAGTTCTTTTTTTTATCCTCAACCTGAGGATATTTTTCCGTTGAGAGAGTGGAAGTCAGAGAGACAGACAGAGAACAATATTGATGTGAGAGAAACACATCAATT
>NW_006333718.1:0-356 GCF_000327345.1 Myotis davidii
CTCTTTTTTTTTTTTTTTGTCCTGTCAGTATTTTAGCTTTATTTAACTATTTTACTCTTGATTAATTTGAACAAATGGGGTGCTCACTTTGGTAGCTCATTTACTCATTCGAACAAACATGCACTGCCTTGGTTGTTTGGCTTGAAGAAGATTTTTAAAAAAATAATGCAGTCATGTTTTGTTTTTGAACAAACATTTTGAAATATTTGTTTTTCCAGAGATTCTGAGAGATGTTCATAGATTTAAAAGAGCTAGTTAAACTTTAGAATTACTTATGGACCTTAGAGGTGTCATTCGATTTACAGCATCCTAACAACCACTCTCTAATATTCAAATGCTGTCCAATTGCCATATCT
>NW_006333719.1:0-356 GCF_000327345.1 Myotis davidii
ATCAATAAAATATATAAAAAAAATTTAAAAAAAAATTAGTCGGCTGCTAAGCAACAGGCAGCGCCGGCAAAAACACCCAGCAGGCCAGATAAACGTTTTCGGCAGGCCGCATGTGGCCCGCGGGACGTAGTTGGAGGAACCCTGCTCTGGAGCATCGGGGTCTACGGGTGTATAGACCCGATATGCCTCGCACAACCTCTCCAGGAACGCGGCTGGGCTCTCGTTCGGCCCTTGGGTAGTCTCAGTCACCGTCGAGAGGTTAGTGGACTTCCGAGCCGCTGCCCGGATGCCCTGCAATAGAGTCTGGTGGTACTGGTCCAAGGCCTCCCTCCCTCTCTGATCATTCACTCCCCAAT
>NW_006333720.1:0-356 GCF_000327345.1 Myotis davidii
AAGGAACCACTGATAATCCTGCAGATCAACTTCAGGAAAGCAGCGCCCCATCCTTCAGCCTCAGAGACGTGACAGTGATAACACACGTGCGTTCAGGTTGACGTGAACTGGAAACCTGTGGCAGCTAGAAGCCACATGGTGAAGGGGTTAAGCATGCAGGCCCTTTTGTACACCTGTGTTCATAGGGGCACGATTCACAAGAGCTACAACGTGGGAGCAACCCAGGTGTCTATCAACCTGTGCACAGACCAGCAACAGGGAGGGACATTCTGACCCAGGTTACAACATGGGTGAACCTTGAAGACGTCAGGTGCAGTGAGAAGAGCCAGTCACAAAAAGACAAATACTGTGTGATT
>NW_006333721.1:0-356 GCF_000327345.1 Myotis davidii
AAATATCCCACAGTCAGCATAGGCAGAAAAAGAGGTTGAAAAAGTATTTACCAACATTTCGAATTGTTCTTCAAATAGATGTTGATCATTTGTTCTATAAGGATGAAACACATTTAGACTTAGTTTAATCAACAGGTGAAGAACAAAATATAGAGAAACCTGGCTCAATAGCTGTTCATAAGAGAAAGACAGGTTTTTCAGTTGATTACAAGTTCAAAATCAGCCAACAGTATGCTTCAACTGCCAAAACGTTAATGCAAACGTAGGTGGCAATTTCACAATTTTAGAGGCCGGAGGACTAGAGGCAATAAGGCTGTCATACGACACACCGAAGAGATCACACTCTGTGATATCAT
>NW_006333722.1:0-356 GCF_000327345.1 Myotis davidii
TGGTAATTATTTTCTGACAATTATTCTGTTATTTTGAGAGTCTTAGAAAATGATTAGGATCAGGATGATAAGGTTTACTTTACAAAGTACTTTTAGGGTCTTCATACCAAAGCAGCCCATCTCCACCAAGCAAGATGGAACTAGCACTCTTAAATAAGACAGTAGCCTTAATTTATTTTGTTTTCTTCACTTAATAGCTTTCCAGTACATTACATGTATTCTATTGCTTAAATAACCAACTTCCCAGGGCTGGACACAATAGACTTGACTAAATAAGGCACTGTTAGCTTTAAGAAAAAGACAATAAAGGTTTGAAATCTGACATTTAACCCCTTCACCGGCAGAAACGTGTATAC
>NW_006333723.1:0-356 GCF_000327345.1 Myotis davidii
TATCCACTGAGCCAAACCGGCCAGGGCCAAAGAATTCTTATAATTAATACAAACAGTCTCTAGAACCCACTTACACCTGTTGCTCCTGGTTCTCCTGAGAGGACAATGTCCTTGGCATCTCTTAAAAGAATCATGCCTGCCAGTCTGGCTGGATCCCATGTCCTTGTCTCTGAGTCATAAACTCTGTTCCCCAAAATACTAGTATTTTCTAAGCAAGCCTAATAAAAATCATGAAAGAGTAAATAAGAAATAGGACAATCACTTAATACTAAAACATGCACCTACTTATCTTTCTTGTTGTTGTTAGTCCTCACCCAAGGAAATTTCCATTGATTTTTAGGAAGAGTAGAAGGGAG
>NW_006333724.1:0-356 GCF_000327345.1 Myotis davidii
TAAACTTCAAAGTCAATAGCATTCTTTGTACAGAAATTAATATGATGGAGGGCAGGCTGATAATGCATATACGATAATAATGGGATTTATCACTGTTTTCACATAATGATCCTTTTGTCCTGGAATACATTCCTTGGACAGCATCAAACACCCTGGCGAAAAATGAATAAGACACAAAGCCCATCTCATTCAGCAGATATTAATTTGAACAGAAGAACCAACAATGTATACTGATTTGCAGATCACAATCACTTGCGCAATTCAAGATCTAGAGTTTAAAGCAGAGAAAAGCAAAATAGAGACAGACCCAAAGACCAAGAGAAGGCTGATGGCTGTGGGAGTGGGTTGGGGAGCTG
>NW_006333725.1:0-356 GCF_000327345.1 Myotis davidii
TTGCATATTAGCCTTTTATATATATAGATTCATGCCAGCAACGTGAGGCAGGTTTTACTGCCGTTTTACAGATGAGGAAACCCAGACTCAACACTATCACCTGCCTGAAGTCACCCAGCCTGCCAGAGGGAGAGCCTGGGTTCCAGTCCGTCTGGCTGACTCTGGGCTATGCTTTTACCCCTCCCCCTCCCCCTTGCCCCCAAGTTTAGCATGGATCAAGCATCCTCCAGGTCCTCAGTCCCTACTCACAAGAGGGAGGAGGAAACCATTGCGCCTCTTGCCAGGGGTCCAGCCGAAGGGGAGCGACAGCCCATCCTCATACTCGGCCGGCAGCCAGCGAGCCAGGGCAGTGTTGG
>NW_006333726.1:0-356 GCF_000327345.1 Myotis davidii
ATGTCCTGTCTCCCTACTTGTAAAATAACAAAAGTAATTTCTGTCCATGCCAATTTTCTGTGATAAGAATGAAGGACTGAAGTTAAGTAAAAGAGGCAATATCTCCAGGGAGGAGTGCAACAGGGATGGAGGAGGAAACATTGAAGACTACATATATCTCTGAATCTCTCCTGTATTTCAGGTCCCAAGAGCTCCATCCAGTGAAGAGGTAATGTTTCTTTCTGTCCACGTGAAAGGAGCAACCCACGAATTCAGAAGGCAGACCACAGTGCTGGTTAAAAACCAAGAGAGCCTGGTCTTTGTCCAGACAGACAAACCTATCTACAAACCAGGACAGACAGGTACAAAGAGGCCAA
>NW_006333727.1:0-356 GCF_000327345.1 Myotis davidii
GGATGCTGGCTGGACTGCTTCCAGCGATCGACATGGCGATCGGAGGGTATGAAGGCCAGAGCGCAGGCCAGGCAGTAAACCCGGACGCCTGCCATGGCGATGGAAGGGTGGGAGGCCAGAAGGCAAGCCTGGCAGGAACCCCGGAAACCCACACTGGTGATCGATGGCGGGAAGGCCAGAGCTCAAGCCAGGATGCAACGCTGGACCCCCACCATGGCGATCGGAAGGCAGACTGGCCGGAGCGCAGCCCAGGAATCAACCCCGGACCCCACCATGGCAATCTCTGGGCATGAGGGATGGGGTGTAGGTCAGGCAGCACCGAGGACCTCCACCATGGCAATCAAAGGGCGGGAGGG
>NW_006333728.1:0-356 GCF_000327345.1 Myotis davidii
TCTCTGAAATAAATCAAAATATATTTTTAAAAACTTCACTCGGAGGAGCACAGTTCATGGATGTTAGTAAATTAACGGAAGGGTGAAGCCATCCCCCCTACCCCGTCTTGGAACATCCCATCACTTCACGATAAGCCTCATGCCCGTTTGCAATCACGCCCCATGTCTGCCCCAGCTCCCAGCCACCACAAATCTGGTCTCTACCTCTGCAGGTTCGGCGATTCTGGACACTCACAGACCATGCAGGCCTTTGTACCCGATGCCTTCACTTATCATAATGGCACCGGGGTTCACCCATGCTGTAGCCTGTGTCAGTCATTCTTTTTTTCTTTTTAATATGTTTTTATCTACTTTTT
>NW_006333729.1:0-356 GCF_000327345.1 Myotis davidii
TTTCTATGTTATACCTGAGAAAAAAGCAGAATGACTTCTCTAAGCCTGAGATACCCGCCCCCTCCCCCGCCCCCCGCGCCATAAATGGAGCCTATTCCAAGCCCTTCTCTAGTACATCATCATAGCATGTGTGGTCCTTATTTACAGCTCCATCTAAATCTTCATATTTGTGGCCTCTTAACCTTTATTTCATGTCATGCTTATATGGCCATCTCACCCTGATCTCTGATATTTAGTACAGGGAGATTCTCATATTCATTAGCTTAGGAGAGTAAGAGTTAGGTCAGTGACACAGTTAGATATTGAAAAGTCAAATGATACTGAGTCTTATCAAAGTACTAGAGGCCCAGTGCACA
>NW_006333730.1:0-356 GCF_000327345.1 Myotis davidii
AAAAAAGATGTAAATTATGACATCAAAAGCATAATACCTAAAGGGGATGGAGTAAAAATATAGTACTTGTAGAATGCATTTAAACTTAAATGACTACCAACTTAAAATAAACTGCCATTTACACAATAAGTTGTATATGACTCTCAGGGTAACCACAAACCAAAAACCTTTCTAAAATAAAGAGAAAATAACTCAAATTTACCACTAAAACAAAAGGAATCAAATCCCATTTGAAGAGAATAAGAGAAAAAGAATAGCAAAGTTCTAAAAAACAATCAGAAAACAACAGCACAGCAGTAAGTACATACCTACCAATAATTACTTTAGTGACTTTAAGCATGTTTTCATATGTCTCT
>NW_006333731.1:0-356 GCF_000327345.1 Myotis davidii
AGCTGAGTTGGAGGAATGCAGACTGGGCTGGGAGCAGAGCTGACTGACACCGGTGGAGTTGACCCTAAGCCAAGTTCTCTGGCATTTGCTGGATGTGTCCCCTGCCCTCCTCCCAGGAGGAGTTATCCCACATTGGGTAGCTAGTACCCAGGACTTGTTGGACTGATTTGGGTTAGGGATCCTAGAGGGTTAAGGGAGCAACATAGATGGGGTTATAGTACCCTGTCTGGAACCCCAACCTCCCCTGGGGTGGTTCTACTTGTGGCTGATGCCTGGTTGCAAATTTGTTTTTAACCCGAGAATTGTGATTATTTTTTAAGAAGCCAAACAAATTTTCAGGAGTTAGAATAAATTCT
>NW_006333732.1:0-356 GCF_000327345.1 Myotis davidii
ACGATGCTCAACCAACTGAGCCACATTGGCCGGGCTGCTATCTTCTTTGACTTAAGCATTGAGTAGTGCTACAAGGACCCAACAATTAAGAAAAAATAGTAACAATAACACTAATAGATAATGGCTAATAAGTACTTGAGTGCTGAGTGCTTTACAGGCTCAATCTTACCTAATTTTTGTAGTAACTCACTTTACAGGTAAATAAGCTCAGGCTTAAAAGAGATTAAACCAATTGTTTCTACAGCTGTAGAAACTAAGTATTTTTGGAAGAGGAACAAGGGAGACCTAACTTTCACTGAATCTTAATCTCCAAAGTAAAGTATTACATAGCCTCTAAACTCAATATCTGACTCCCA
>NW_006333733.1:0-356 GCF_000327345.1 Myotis davidii
AGTGCACAGGTGATTACAGCAGCAGGCATTAGGAGAAAAGGCACGAAGATTTTGACAGGTTCTGTTCTACCCCTGCCATTAATACCTGGGCAGCCTCAGTTGGGCGGGATCCTTCCCAACCCCTCTGGGCTTGGTGAGAAATTCTCAGTTGAGTCGAGGTTCAGTCACAAGGATTGTATGCGACTTGACACCTTAGCAGAGAGTTGATAGGACATAATGTACATTACCTCTGGCACAGACTGGTACATAATTGGAACTGGTGGAGCATTTTTTCCTTTAAATTGTTTAGAACAGATTTAGGTTTACAGCAGAAAGTACATAGTTCACATATACCCTGTGTCTAGCCCCCACCCCCA
>NW_006333734.1:0-356 GCF_000327345.1 Myotis davidii
TCTTGTTCCTGATCTTAGAGGAAGAGTTTTTAGTTATTAACCATTGAGTATGTTATTACCTGTGGGCTTGTCATATATTGCCTCTATTATGTTGAGTTACAGTCCTTTTATACTTAATTTGTTAAGAGTTCTTACTATGAAAGAATGTTGAATTTTGTCACTTGCTTTTTCTGCATCTATTGATGATCATACAACTTTTATTCTTTATCGTTTTAATACGATGTATCACATTTATTAATTTGCATATGTTGAATTGTCCTTGCATTCCAAGGATAAATCAAACTTGATACTGATTCTTTTAATGTGCTGTTGAATTCTGGAAGCTAGTGTTTTGTTGAGGATTTTTGCATCTATAT
>NW_006333735.1:0-356 GCF_000327345.1 Myotis davidii
TCAAATGGCATTGCACAAAAGGGGCTTTTCAATAAAGCTATATGCCCTTGAGAGCAGCTTTCACCAAACCATATCAAAACAAGATTCAAGCATTCTGACAACTGTCTTATTGTGATAGTGCATCTGGTAGAGTTTCATTTCATATATATTTTTAGTAGATCCTAGGACACTGAGTTTAGCCCATAGGCATTGTCAAACTACAAACTAATTTTTAAAGATAGATAAACATTGTTGTAGGCTTTAATTTTTCATTAAATTTGGAGTGAAATTGGTGAATGAGATTACATGAGTTTCAAGCGTACATTTCTACATACATGATATGCATATTGCATTGTGTGCCCATCACCCAAAATCAA
>NW_006333736.1:0-356 GCF_000327345.1 Myotis davidii
TGTGTGCCATGAGATGAAAAAGGTTGAAAAATCTCTGGCCTATTTTATTTTATTATGGAAATATGATTATTTAGTTTAACTGATTTCTTATTTACTAGTTTGATTTCAAATTAAGCTCAGCTCCAGTAAGCAAAGCAATTTATCTGTTGAAGATTGGTAAAAGGTTATTCAACTTGATGTAAAGATCACTTAAACATTTTTCACAAGTTTCTGGCAAAATCACAATCTCCACTTGAATCTATAAGATCTGACACATTAATTTAAATGATAATTTACGTTACTTTGTGGTTTATTTTAAAGTTTTTTTGCTACATATATTCTACCTAATAAAAGACAGAAAGGGTAATTAACCATAC
>NW_006333737.1:0-356 GCF_000327345.1 Myotis davidii
ACAAATGTCTCTGATAGAACTGAGAAAATTTTGTGAGGTTCGTTTCCAGAGAGCATAGGAGGAAATCTTGGAGAGAGGGAGAATGGAAGGTGAGGACTAAGACATTAAGTACTTTGACAGTCAGGCAACTAACTAGTAAATTTAGCAATTCTCGCCATCAGAGAGGACATAAAGGCACTCAAAGAGAAAAGAGGGGGAAGCCAAGTACTTCCAGTGGATGTTGACTGTGGCCTTTTTATCAAAGCCTGACCATCAGAAAAAATTGTATGCATGCTGGCATGCTTCTTGGCTGCTTTTCTTGGTCCTTGGCTGAGGGTGGATGAATATATCACTTAAAAATTAATAAAATATATATG
>NW_006333738.1:0-356 GCF_000327345.1 Myotis davidii
CATGAGTGTCATAGGTTCGCCATCACTGATCTATCCTATGCAGCCAAGAGGATGATATAATTCAACTTCACAGGAACAGAAGGTCCTGCTCATGGGGCCTTTCCAGGCACTTCCCTATATATCTCTTCATCCAGCTGTTCATCTGATCCTTTATCATATCTTTTATAATACAATAGACTAATGTGGGAACCACACTAGAGTGGTCAGACAGTCGAGGCAACTCAGAGGGTGAAAGGCCTTGTAGATAATATGCCAGGCAGACAAGGCCACTCCAAACATGGGGATCTGAATCAGAATGTTCAAGGCTTACCAAACACTCAATTCCTAAAAAGGAAGAAGTAAAATTATCCCCACAC
>NW_006333739.1:0-356 GCF_000327345.1 Myotis davidii
ATAATCACAGATATCTCTCTATATAGTTCCTAAGGGGTAAGAGTTAAATTAAAAACTAAAAAATTTGCAAATGCCCAATTACTGATAAGCCCTGCTTTGCAATTTCTAACCAGTATAATAGGAAAAAACTCTAGTACCTTCTTAGTGTGACTATTAGCCAAAGGCTAGTATATATGGAAGATTTTTAACAATGCTTCTCACAATAATTTCAATGTTTTTATATTGAGTTCAGTTTTAGATGTTCTATGTAAAGATTGAGGGTATAATCATCTTAATTTTGTGATATGAAGAAGTTAAAGATTTATTATAAGATTAAGTATTTCCTATTCTAAAAGAAGGAGCATTCTGTAATTTTT
>NW_006333740.1:0-356 GCF_000327345.1 Myotis davidii
CATGCCCTTGGCAGAGACTGCTTTGTAAGCAGCTGTGTTGGCCATGCCTTCTATACTGGTAACTACCAAGGTATTGTCTTGGTTTTTGTTTCTCGCAACAAGATTTGTAGACGTAGATTAAGCTTTCCTTATTCTCCGGATGAGGAAGCCGGAACATAGGAGACTGAGCCGTGAAGAGGACAAGCTACCTGTCCAGGGTCGTACTGCTTAGGTTGTAGCTGAGCCAGGACTCAGACCTGGCCTCTCAGTCCCGCATGCTGTCCTTTCCATTGTATTGCCACCCTGGTCTGAAACTCAGTGTACGTTTCCCCTAGCTCCCTATCCACAGCTCTAAGATTAAGACATGGACAGTTTTT
>NW_006333741.1:0-356 GCF_000327345.1 Myotis davidii
G
The DNA here is from genome assembly GCF_000327345.1 of Myotis davidii. NCBI lineage: Eukaryota > Metazoa > Chordata > Mammalia > Chiroptera > Vespertilionidae > Myotis > Myotis davidii. The sequence continues at coordinate 2 of NW_006333741.1, forward strand.
ATTGATAGCATCTTGAATGTTTCCAGTTCTGGAAATTTCTGTATGTCCACGCAGTCCCGTGTGAGTTCCAGCTATGACGTGGCCTAGGCTCTGGTTACTAAACCCACAAATCAACTGTGAGTTTGACCTACAAGTGTGAACCTGAGTTGTGATTTTAGAGTCAAATGCTGGGATGCGTAAATGGTGGAAGGAAATCAGGACGAGGAAGGGGAGGGACCCTGCTGTTTCCCCAGGAGTCGGGGAGCTGGTTAGTTTCCGGAACCACATCAGAGCCTACAGCAAGAAGTGGCTGTTCCTCTGGGATTCTTTCCCCAGTTCCCACTCAATATAAGGAAAGCCAGGCTTCTTTGTTTTT
>NW_006333742.1:0-356 GCF_000327345.1 Myotis davidii
ACCCACAGGTTGAGAACTGCTGAAAAGCCTTTCTGGAAAAACAAGCTCTCTTGATCAGTCTGTAATTTTCTTTATGCATATCATTTCAACTGAAATACCCAGCAGTTAATCATACAGCGTTTTATTCAGTGACTTGTGTTGCTTCCCTAACCTTATTATCAATTTGATATAGGCAAGGGATTACTAAAGTGTTTGCTTCACAAAATCTTGAAATACCAGATGTAGCCAAGTCTTAGAAGATCACTTCTTCTGATAAAAATAAATGTGCTCTCTGTACAATATTAGGACAGCTACAAGTAGCTTAACTTCTAAGAATTTGCTTCTTAATATGAGAAAATATGCACTAATGATAATGC
>NW_006333743.1:0-356 GCF_000327345.1 Myotis davidii
GCAAATGGAAAATGAGGCCTCCTCCCACCCACAGCTTCCCAGTTTCTCTCAAGTGTCCGTTATTGTTGGAACCTGAATAGGAGCAGGATGGCAAAACAAAAATGTGCTGTGCAGAGTTTCACCCCCAGCACGATGGAACAAATTACTGAGGGACAGAAACGTGTTAACTTGGTACCACAGGAGTTACCAAAAGTTAATGACCAGGATATATGTACATGGAGTTGTTAAAGGATTCATTTACATATTCAAGTTCCATAAAACATAACTACACATTGATTAAATAAAAAGTGAATTCTAGTCTCCTCACATATAATTAAGTATAATATACTAGGGGCCTGATGCATGAAATTCGTGCA
>NW_006333744.1:0-356 GCF_000327345.1 Myotis davidii
TTTTCTCCTTTGCTTAGATCAAAATGGCCTCTAGCCATGAGATATGCTCATGTAGGATTAATTTCTGATTAAAAATGATATGTATGAGTTCTGGTTTTATTTGCCTTCTTGGCAATAAATGTCTCCATAGAGGAGTTAAATACTCAGTTGCTGCAGTATCACCATTGTCCATATTTTGCACAATGGCATCATCACAGTGGGATTCACATTTCTTGTTTCATTTTTGTTCCTTTTCAAACAATTTTATGTCTTATAATACAATGGTCGTTAAAAACTTTGAAGCGTGAATTGAAAGCCTTACAAATTATTATTATGCCTTCACTTGAGAAGGGAAAAAGTGGAAAGCATTAAAAAAA
>NW_006333745.1:0-356 GCF_000327345.1 Myotis davidii
TACCCGTGGGTAAAGCTGCAGACTTCATAGTCTTTGCAACCATGACATGTTGGGTCCTTTCCACAAGATCCTAGGCTGTAACTGGAAAAAATGCCAGTTGCTTCAGCAAAACCGAAGAGCAAATGATGGGCACTTGATAAATACTACTCATTTGGAATTTAATTCAACTATCTTTATCTAAATTTGACCTCTGCCCCCTTTCGGTTTGTGACACTAATAATTAGGAGTATTGTGTTGTACATTCTTAGGGTCCACTTCTATATGAGCTTACTCAGACAGTTAAAATCTTTTTTAAGTTTTTTAAAGATTTGTGCATTTATTTATTTTGTTATTGTTGTTGTTAATCCTCACCCAAG
>NW_006333746.1:0-356 GCF_000327345.1 Myotis davidii
GGGCATTAGGAGATAAGTTAGGAAAGGTCTGAATAGAGACATAGAATGGATCTTTTTAGGTGAGAAATCTAGATCTAATTTAAAAGCAAGAAAGGTGGGTAAAAGTAACCACTGAAGCTTTATGAATTGCCTAATCAGTCATACTTTAGGAAGATTAGTAAATTCGTATACACTAGTGGTTCTCAATCCTGACTGTATTTTAACTCACTTGGGCCACTTTTTAATAAACAGATTTCTAGGCCCCATCACCAAAGATTCTATTTCAGTTTAGGGGAGGGGCGCTTAGGTTATCCCACTGCACTTACATCCTTGAAAATCACTGTAGCCTGGGAGTAACGGGGAGAACAGAGCAAGGA
>NW_006333747.1:0-356 GCF_000327345.1 Myotis davidii
GAGTAGTTATTGACTAACACTTTACTACTAGGCTTCTGCTTTCCTAGTCCTTTGGCATGAGACAGAAAGCTTTTGTGGGGCATTTTTCTCTCTGTGCTCATTTGGTATAACCAGCTTCCTGCTTCTTTAGTTCCAGATACAGGATATGAGGCAAAAATAAAATGCAGAAAATTTACTCCTGTCTTTCCTTCAGTCCAAGTCCTTAGACAGTCTATCTTCTTTGTCTCATCTCTCAGAAGTTACTCTTGTGTGTTTTATATAAAATGTCTTTGATTTATGGAATTAGTGCATGGAAAGAATAGAAGACAGTACATATGTACATCCCATCTTCGCTGAAATAGAAGATGGATTTCTTT
>NW_006333748.1:0-356 GCF_000327345.1 Myotis davidii
CATAGGTCAACACTCAGCCACTGAACCATGTCGGTAGGGCTGTCATCCCTCCTTAAAAACAACCTGTCCCTCCATTCCCCTGATCTCCTATCTCTCCTTTGATGAGATAACAGGAATTTTCAGACTATCTCTTCAAATTTCCCAAACAAGCATGCTTTGGATTGATATATTTTGGAACAAAACATGATTATGGGCTTTCTAAATGGCTATTATTTTTTGAACAATTGAACAATGTGTTATAGTAAGCACAGTGTCTGTGTTATAGGACCCTCAACTTATTTATGTAAACTTCATATTTTCTTATTTTGGATTAAGGATTGTATAACAATTAGTGTAAGGTTAGAAACTGCCTTTAA
>NW_006333749.1:0-356 GCF_000327345.1 Myotis davidii
TTATTAACAATAAAATATAAGCTACTTGCCCCTTGGTGTTTACCCCCATTCCTTGATGTCTAAAGGCCATCACATGTCCACAGGCATTCCTTGTCTGTCAAGCTATCCTTGTTTATACCAGTCTCAACGTGTTGGCCTGTTAGCATCCTTCACTTGCCTACATTGCTGCTTCTGAGCATGCTTTCACATCTTCTTATTTATGGGAACATATTGTGGAGCATTTTCCACCCATTTCCTGGTAAGGGAGAACTTTTTCCCTTTTTTAACAATTGATTTGAGAGAGAGAAAGGGAGAATGACAGAAACATTGATGTGAAAGGAATGTTGATTGGCTGCTTCCTACACACCCCCTACTGG
>NW_006333750.1:0-356 GCF_000327345.1 Myotis davidii
GAGATTCAGAATACCAAAACGACACTCTTAATCAAAACATAATGTCGGTAGCTGGGAGAGCAAAAATTTACAGGAAGCCAACAAAATTATTGTAAACAGTTTTGAAATAAATTAAATAAAATGCCAATCCTTACTTCTACAGTGTTACATTTCCTAAAATCTGGTTTGCATAACGATTGCTTGGCATCCACCGTTCACCATCACTTATAAAATGTTGTTGCAACTGCAAAACAAAATGAAAACCATGATTCCAACTAACAAAAACATCTTGTGCGTCGCATTCGTTTATGTTTCATAACATGTTGACTGAGCTTGGTCCTGTGTCCCTGTCGTAATCAAGATGGAGAAAAATAGAC
>NW_006333751.1:0-356 GCF_000327345.1 Myotis davidii
TTTTTCCAATGTTTATTGTGAAAAATATATAAGATAAAAATCTACCACTTGAGTTTTTATTTAACCTTGTCACTACATATACATATTCATTTTCCTGTATTTGCAGCAATACTATGACTAGGGTTTTGTAAAATTATAATTGGCATGCACTATTATTAGTTTCAAGAGTTTTGATTTCTACGTTTCCCATACCGTAAATATTTTTCTGTTTTGCTACTCTGTTTTTATTCTTATTTCCTCTTGCCTTATGCACTATCATGTAACCAATGTCCTTTGAAAAGGTGTGTAAGCCCACAAATTTTTCTCCATAATCATGTAAATATCTACAAAGGTATTCAGAAACATGTACATACACA
>NW_006333752.1:0-356 GCF_000327345.1 Myotis davidii
TAAAAAAATTAAAATAATAAAAATAATAGTAAATAAAAATTAAAAAAATAAAAGAAATTAAAAAAAACAAACAAAAATCCCAAAAAACACAAAAGGCAAGCCCTAGCTGGGTCGGTAAAAGTGAGGAAGTTGGGAGCCTTTTAACACGATCTGCCTATATTTCATTATTTCAACTCCAAGTCCTCTTCGGATCAGTTATGTGCTGTCACTGCCCCCTGCTGGCCATTTCTAGAATTTTTCAGCTCTGGGTTTTTCTTCCCCTCCCCTCCCCTCCCATACCCTCCCGTCCCCTCCCCCCAACTTAATTTAAAAAAAATTTTTTTTTTACGCAATATAGCAACGGTTCTCAACCTTTG
>NW_006333753.1:0-356 GCF_000327345.1 Myotis davidii
ATTTCATGCACTGGACCTCTAGTATTATATAAGATCTTATCTAATTGTAACAGATGTCTTTCCTGGTGGACTTGTGTTGCTCTAGTTGTCCTCTTTGATTTATTTTTCAGATTTATAATGCATTAATCTTTGGCCAATATAGCAACAATAGCAGTAAAAACATCTATACCCCTAGTTATTGCCTTCAAACTATGTATTTCTAGGATAAGAATATAAGACAACCATGGAAGAGGGGTGATCCAACACTTTCACAAAAACAGTGGATGGAGAAACACTTTTGCCACTAACTTTTAAATAATAATATCTGTAGTTATGGAAATGTTATGATCACCAAAAACAGTAAAAATTAAAAAAAA
>NW_006333754.1:0-356 GCF_000327345.1 Myotis davidii
TAGGTCAACATTCAACCACTAAGCCACACCAGCTGGGCTTACTGTATGATTTTAGACAAGTTATTTAAGCTCTCTCAGTACCTGAGTTTCTTTATATATAAAATGGAAATAGAAAGTGCTTATCTCACAGGCATAGTATTCTAAGGATTAAATGAGATAATAGATAAAAGAACAAGTCAAGTACATAGTAAGCACTCAACACCATAACCATTTACTATGTGGCTAGTATCCACTGAATAAATGTATCCTACTTTATTAAAAATCCCCTATTTTCAAAATAAAGATGTTTCAAAATTTGTATTATAAATAGCAATGCAAGAAACACTGAATCTAAATCTTTACATCTGTGATTTTTT
>NW_006333755.1:0-356 GCF_000327345.1 Myotis davidii
TAAATCAATAATAAACAATGATATTAGTGTCTAACACTTATTGAATGCATGTATCAGCACAGTGCTATGCACTTTTCATGGATCATTTCATTAAAGAGCCTGAACTTAAAGTACTATTATTATCAGCTTATTATGAATGAGGAAAGTGAGATGCAGAGATATTCAAAAGGTTTAAAAATTGTACATTGTTTTATTAGTTTACCATAACTGTGAATAATTGAATCAAAGTGATATGGTCACATTTTTCAATCCATCATACTTCCTTAAGAAAATAACCCAGAACTCAGACACCACTATGAAGATTTGAACAGGAAACATGTAAGATGTAATTTGTCACACACACACACACACACACA
>NW_006333756.1:0-356 GCF_000327345.1 Myotis davidii
CTTATTAAATGATTAGACCAATGATTCTGAATAAAGAGGATGAATTTTAAATCTCACTTTTCATGGTTGTATTTTTAATGTATAATGGTGCAAAATAAAATTAGAGCATCAGTGATTAGTGTTCCCTTTATGAATAAAAAAAGAAAATATATGGGTTGGCAAAATTCAGTGGGTCTATAGCTAACTGAAGAATCTCTTACAAAGGTGGCTGTTTATGGATTCCTGATGACCTGTAAAGGTGCAGGTGATGCAGTGACATGGGATCAAGGATCTACAGCTAATATTCAGAGGAGGACTTTCATGTCTTTTCCATTAAATGCATGGGTGGCACAAAAGCTATAAATAGGGTTAGAATA
>NW_006333757.1:0-356 GCF_000327345.1 Myotis davidii
GATAAGCTTCCTGGGCTCCCCAAAAATGAAGTGGATCTTTCCATCATAGACGCTCATCATATTCAGGAATTCCCAGATCTCCTCCTCAGAGGTGCGGTTGCCATTCAAGAAGATCACAGCCAGGACAGGCATCAGGATCCCTTTGTTAGGAAATCTGAAGCCGCTGCCCAGATTCCCACTGCTGGTGTCATCTTGACTATCCACAAGAGTGTAGTAGTTACCGTTGGGCTTGACTTCTTTCAGTTCTAGACCATGGACCATATCCATGTGCTCAGAGACTTTCTTGAGGATCTCAGGGAAGTCCTTTCTGTACCATTTGTGGATGATCTTCAGCATGTCTCCCTTTTTAATGGGCT
>NW_006333758.1:0-356 GCF_000327345.1 Myotis davidii
GAAAGGCCCTTGGGGTGTAGTCTCCTGAAATAGGGAGATCTGTGTTGAGGGTGAGGGATTTGCTCTCTGTCTAAACCAAGCACAGGAGATAATAATAATAGCCATAATGATGACGATGATGATGGTAAATATTTACTGTCAGGTATAGTTTCTATGCATTTTATATAAATTAACAACAACCTTGTGTTGTTACCCCCAGTTTGCAGATTGAGAATGAGGCATGATGGGAGTAATTGACTTGCCCAAGGTCACACTGCTGTTTGGTGGAGCTGGAGCCCAGGAAGTCTGGCTGCCAAGTCCACTCTGCACGGTGCAGTATGGCTTTTCCTCGTCTTAAGAATTCCCCTGGCTCAGAA
>NW_006333759.1:0-356 GCF_000327345.1 Myotis davidii
GTGAGATGAAAAAGGTTGAAAATTGCTGTATTAACATGTAAATAAACTTATTTGTAAATAACTGCTTTTGTGATTTTTGTTTTAATATTTTATAGGTGTGTTACTTTCTGCCCTCACTTCTAACTTCTCCCTCTTGTTATTGGCAGTAGACAGGGTGCCTGGCTGTCTCTGTAATATAAATGGTTGGACATTTTTATAAAGAATGGAATACAGTTTGATGTACGAATTGCATAAAAAATCTTCAGTGAATGGGAAAAAGGCTATGGGACCTTGAATGTCAGTTGCAGGAGAGACAAATTTATGGGTGTAACAATCTGTCTTTTAGAACCAGCACCTAAGGTCCCAGAGGCTTTTCC
>NW_006333760.1:0-356 GCF_000327345.1 Myotis davidii
ACGAGGTGAGTGGATCTTGCCCCCAGAAATGTCATTATTTGCTTCAGGGTAACTTTTCATGAGCACCTTCATGAGGTACTATCAGAGCACCTACACCAGAGAACACACTCAATGACTCTTTTCTGTCTACTTATGCAGTTAAGTGTTTGTGTATATAGGAGGGTTTGTAGGAGGAGTCTGCTCTTATATGTGGAAATATAATTGAGGGACAGACTTACATCCCTCATCTACCTCAGTTGTAGGAGGTTACCGATATCTACCCTAATCCCACTTCAGCAAAATCAGCCAAAATGGCTTAGAGGCCAGCATATGGCATACCTGGAGACATTTACTTGAATCTAACATTTTTAGAAGCA
>NW_006333761.1:0-356 GCF_000327345.1 Myotis davidii
TAACAAAAAAATTGTTGGGGAAGGGGTTTTAAGTGCTTTGAAGGAAAAACAATCTCGCTCTAGTTCTCATTCTACATCTGTAAAATGCAAGGGTGAGAAAATTTTCTTAGTTGACCTTAATATTTGAACAATGAAAGGCATAATGAGATGATCATCAATGGGACAAACTTCATTCTTTCCTAACATTCTTGGTTAGGTATTCATAAACACACACACATGCACATGCACACACATATACACTTTTCCTGTACACTGACTGTTTTTTGCATTTACAATATTCCAATTTATACCAACAACAAATCTAGATAACTTCCGCACTCCCTAACATTTTCCAAATTCCTTTTTTTTTTTTTTTT
>NW_006333762.1:0-356 GCF_000327345.1 Myotis davidii
TTGGAAGAAACTTAACCATAGGTATTTTCATGATTTTTATGGTAAAGACAGTACACTGGCAAGGTTTACACATGAGAAATGTTTAAATTCCTTTCTTGAAGTGAAATAATTCTATTTACCCAAGTTTACTTTGGAATGGGCCTGCATAACGGGGGCCCAGGTACTGCAGAAGCCACTTTTTAAAACTCGGTAACATTTATTGAGTTTTTCAAGTGCCAGCCATGCTCCACATGGACGATATCATTTAACATGTAAAATTATATAAATGATTATATCTACATAATACAGATCAAGTTCTTTGCCTGACTCATAAAGCAGGTAGTAAGCTGGGACTTGAGGAGGTTCCACTTTGCTCA
>NW_006333763.1:0-356 GCF_000327345.1 Myotis davidii
TGATGCTCCTCGATGCTCCGCAACTGCTCCACAATGCCCCGTGATGTTCCGTGATACTCACCTCCTCCGCCCCACGACACTCCTCAATGCTCCCCGCCCCATGACTGCTCTGCGATGCTCTGAGGCTCTGCAAAGCTCCCTGCCCCCGATGCTCCATGATGCTCGCTGCCACCCCACGATGCTCGTCACCGCTCCATACTGGACGCTCACCGCCACTCACTGCCCCCAGCCCACCACTGCTCAACAGGCCCCAGTCCCGCTCCACTGCCACCCAGCCTGGTTCCCATGGTTCCCCGTTGGCCATCCAGCAATGGGATGCACCTCATGGTGCCCGGTCGTTTGGTCGTCACAGTCAT
>NW_006333764.1:0-356 GCF_000327345.1 Myotis davidii
ACTGGTTTGTATTTAGGGACTACACCCAGGGAAAATAACACTGGGGCCTGAGGTACCTGGGAAATAAAGATTGAGACCTTGTAGAGCACCCACTTTCATGGATCTGCACCCACACCATGGGTACTCCGAGGGAAGAACTGTATTTGGCAATGAACCCTTAGTCTCAAAGATCCTTATATTGAGACTGTCATTATGGGGTCTATTCTATATGGTTGATATTGAGCCTAATTTATACCAAGGGTGTAATCAATTTGAAGTAAGAAAGTTAAAATTGGAGAGTATGCAGCCTCCATGTTGTGTGTAGAGGAGAGGGGGATTTTAAAGTCTGACTGTGTATAGGTAAAGCCAGGGATTTA
>NW_006333765.1:0-356 GCF_000327345.1 Myotis davidii
AAATGTCCTCAGATGAGGATTAACAACAAAAAATGGTTGTACGATTAGAAAATGATGGAGTCAAGATGTGGAAGAATGTTCTGATTCCTGGTCCGATGATTTTACTTTATACTCCACTAGGATAGCTTCTGTTCTTAATAAACATAAAAGTAAACAAAAAAAACTACATGAACCAAGAAATTTATCTTTCCCCTTTTCTCATTTTTTCTTCTCTGATATTCTGCAATAAAATGTTCTAATATAAGTTCGTGCTTTAAACAGTGTTTAGCATTTATGAGAAGTAATTCAATGTTTTCAAATACATGGAAAAATGGATGAGTAAATGAATCCACAAACTTGAATATAGTGCCTGAAAA
>NW_006333766.1:0-356 GCF_000327345.1 Myotis davidii
AAGGAGCCCCTGGAATCTCTGATCTGTTCTCAGGTGGATTCCACCCACTTCTTCTTCCTCACTGGATAATCTTCACTTCCTTGTTATTTATAAAATTTGCCTACTCTAGTTTAATAAAACACACTGGTGAGTTGCCATTTTAGATTTGTGCCTGAGAGTTCCTTGCTTCTTGCCCCACCATTCCCCATCTGTACCGCACACACCAACCTGACACAGACCTGTGGGATCAGGTCCAGGATCTTCCACTTGTGCACATGAGAACTGGAGCATGTCATTCAACCTTCTTATGCTTCTCTTTTCTTATACCAGATGAGAGCAATCATAGTACTGGCCTCATAGGGCTATTTGGAGGATTA
>NW_006333767.1:0-356 GCF_000327345.1 Myotis davidii
AGAGAGAGAGATGTGATTTGTAGAACTGGGATTTAAAGCTAAACTTAAAGTCATAAGGCTCCTCAGTTTCACTACAGACAGGACAGAGATTGCATGGGCATGGGAGGGAGTGTAAGGCTGGAAAAGCCAAGGGCAGTTGCTGTAATAACATCCATTCTTTCAGCCATTTTACCAGAATTTCAGAAATTTGCATCTGGCATAAAAACGTGAAGTGAAGAGGTTCTGCAAATGGTCTGATGTCCAGACTGCACCAGCATCTATGTGCCGCCCCCAGATTTCATGTCTAACATTAGTTTTTGATGACACTGCCTGACCATAGGGTAATTTTGGGATACTGATGTAGTATTTACCCCCAT
>NW_006333768.1:0-356 GCF_000327345.1 Myotis davidii
GCTGGAAGTATCTTTGATGTCTGTCTCCAACTTCAACACCAGTTGAAGATTCGCTGACCAAAATCTCCTTGGGGATGCTTTCCATAGTACATATTTCTAGACCTTGGTCTAGAATAGGTCTAGGAATAGAGGGCCCATATTACTACCTTTGTATAGGATGAGTACAATTTTCAACCTTGCTATTCCTTCCTTCCAAATATCCTTCAATTTTTTTATTTACTTTAAGTCCACTGCAATCACTGTAGCTCATAACTTCTTCATCCTTGAGTAGTTACTACCACAGTCACCTTCTGAGTTGCATCTTTCCCTCCAATACTAGCATCTTATTTTTTTAAAATATATTTTTATTAATTTCA
>NW_006333769.1:0-356 GCF_000327345.1 Myotis davidii
ATTTGCATATCCCCTCTTTATTATATAGGATTCTATAAATACCATACTTTTATTTCCTCCCTTTCCATGTTATAGAAATTAAATATAGACAAAGAAATGCCTTAGGCTTATAGTAGATTGCTCTAGGAATATTACTGTAAGTTTTATTTTTGGGAAGCACAAAAGACTTTCCTGGAAAGTTTGCAAAAGAGACATTCCAAGAAACGGGAAGTGTGTGGAAGGCTGCCTGCCCTGTTCATCGGAATTCTGATTTAGGCAGTGCCCCTAATTATTTCTTGATCTTTTGAAACAAGACTGTGAACCTGCAGACCCCCATAGGTTTGCTGGAATCCTTATACTTAATCTTTGGGTGTCCT
>NW_006333770.1:0-356 GCF_000327345.1 Myotis davidii
AGTAAACAAAACTATGCTGACATTATTCGAAAACAGAGGAATGTGTCTTACTTTCAGAAACAAGAGGAAGATTGACAAAGATTCTTTTAAAATTATCCCATTATTAAATATTGGGGGATCATGTGGTTAATGACATTACACTAACTTGCACAGCTTCACAATACAACATAGCACACTCCAGTTTGTGCTCAACACTCACAGGATAGCATCCTTGTATTTGAACTCCTTTGCCATCATATTCTCACTCATGCTTTTTCCCCTCAGGTGACCGCCACGGAAAAAGTCTGCAGGTAGGAGATCTTCAAGGTGAATGAGGAGGTGAACAGCCCAATCTCTGGCCATCGTGATGGGTTCGT
>NW_006333771.1:0-356 GCF_000327345.1 Myotis davidii
GGCATACAGAAGAATTGGACCCTATATAAAAATACAGAAAATTAAACTAAAAATGAGAAACTAATATACAACTGGTCTTTAACCAGTCCAAATGACTCTGGCCAACACAAACTCAAAATATTCTATAGGGACAACTGCTTTATCTAGGACACACGTATAATTTGAGATTTTCATGGAAAAAAACTACTGATTTGACATCCATATGCAAAAACTGCCAAACACATAAGAATCCACTAATATGAGATAACACAAACAGTAAGAGAATAGCTGGACATATAAAGATGATGAGGACTTTCTGATTAAAACTTGAAAAAAATAAAAAGAAAGAAATAGCCCTGACTGGTTTGGCTCAGTGG
>NW_006333772.1:0-357 GCF_000327345.1 Myotis davidii
AATATAAAACTACTCAATAAATGATGTTAGCACGTTGGCTACAGCCTTGTAAGGTTGTTTTACATATCCTTTTTCTTCTACTGTTTAGCTCTTTGTTTCCCACCAATGGTAATTTAGTCATTTTTTCACTTCTAAAAAATCTATTTTATAGGAATTATATGATCAACAGCTTGAAAATCCTTAAGTCCTTTTTATGTCATATTTGGTTAGAGTTCTCATTCAATATTAGGAATTATATAGTGGTCCACTCATTTCAAAGTTTTATTTTGAAGGGAAAAAAAAGTAAAATAAAAGTACTAAAGATGGAAAAATCCCTTTTGCTAGAATCTATGATCATTGAAAAACACACATACTCTC
>NW_006333773.1:0-356 GCF_000327345.1 Myotis davidii
AAATACCTAAGAGTAGAATGGCTGGATCATATGTTTAAATTTTTTAGGACATTAACAAATAGAATTACAAAGTGGTACAATTTTACTTTTCCCACCAGAAGTATATGAGTTCCAGTTCTGTCCATCCTTGTCAACACTTAGACTGGTCAGGCTTTTTAACTTATTCATTCTTATAGGTGCATAATGGCATCTCATTATCATTTTAATTTGCATTTCCCTAGTGACTAATGCTGAGCATTTTCCCATGTGGTTATTTGCCATCCATATGCCTTTTTTAGTGAAGTGTCTGTTCAAATTTTTTGCCCTTTTTAAATTGGGTTGTTTGCTTATTGTTGTGTTTTAAGAATTCTTTTTTT
>NW_006333774.1:0-356 GCF_000327345.1 Myotis davidii
CAGTGGGGAAAGGAAACAGAGAACTTCCAAGGATGGGCTGGGCAGGGAGTAGAGGGAATGCTCCATGAAGAAGGGAGGGCCGGGGAAGTGGAGAAGACAGGGCAGTGGGGCAGGGAACCCTCCATTGAGGCTACGGAACAGATGGGGCAGTGGACCCTCAATGGAGGGGTAGGGCCAGGAGGAGAGGGGACCCTCTATGTAGGGTAGAGGACAGGGAGAAGAAGTGTCCCTCCATGGAGGGGGATGGGCAGGGAGGAAAAGGGACTCTTCATGGAAGGGAGAGAACAAAGAGCAGAGGAGACACTCCATAGAGGTTACAGGTGAAGAGGAGAGGGGACCCTCCATGGAGGTAACAG
>NW_006333775.1:0-356 GCF_000327345.1 Myotis davidii
CCTCGATAAATTTACATTGATTACATGTCAAAATAATATTTTAATACATTGAATTTAATAAATATTGTGTGTTAAAATAATTTCATATGTTTCCCTTTTCCTTTTTAAAATACGACTGTGGGATTTTTGCAACCGTCTACGGTAGCCTCCTCCTTTTCCCAGGATGTTTAGCATGCATCATTTCCTTCCTGCCTCTTGCTGGTCCATACTTAGAAACTTCTGCCCTGCATGCTCAATGCTTTCAGAAATAGTAGCTGCCTTAGAACACACTGAACTGATTTAAAAGGAGAAGCAGCCTCCACAGCAAAAAAACCTACACGTGTGTGCGTGGAATACACTTCGCCATCTGTTCCTTT
>NW_006333776.1:0-356 GCF_000327345.1 Myotis davidii
AATATAGACAGAGACCATATAACCCAAAAAGCCTAAAATATTTACTAGTTGCTCCTTTATGGAAAAAGTTTGCCAACTTCTGTTTTTGAATATGCCTCACAAATATTCCAGAGATATTTCAAAAGCTAGTAGCAGAAACTACTGTCTCCCAGCATCCATTTTCCTTTTTATTGATAGGTTCCTACACTCACACAATTTTTATCAGGGCTTATGGACACCAAGCCAGAGACTATATTTCCCATCATCCTTGTTAGCTAAGCAAATCCATGTGGCAAAATTATTGCCAATGGACTATGAATGGAAGTGATGTGTGTAACTTCTATGTCATTTTCATAAAAGGAAGTTGTTTACCTTCC
>NW_006333777.1:0-356 GCF_000327345.1 Myotis davidii
GCCTCTAGTTTCATATAAATGGAATCATACAGTGGGTGATCTTTTGTGACTGGCTTCTTAACATAATGTTTTCAATGTTCACTCATGTTGTCACATGTAACAGTACCATATTCCTTTTTATTAATGAATAATATTTCATTGCTATGGATAATTATCACATTTTGTTTATCCATCCCTCAGTTAGTGGACATTGGGTTGTTTCTATGAATATTGCTATGAACATTTGTGCACAAGCTTTTGGGTGGGCTTATATTTTCATTTCTTTTGGATATATAGCTAGAAGTAGAATTGCTGAGTCATATGATAACTGTGTTTAACTTTTTGAAGAACTGATAAACTGTTCCAAAGTAGCTGCA
>NW_006333778.1:0-356 GCF_000327345.1 Myotis davidii
TTTCCTGCCCTGAGTCTGAGCGCCCTGCTCCCGGCACCAGGGTCCCCTTCGCTGGGTCAGAGTTGGGAGGCCTCATGGGAATAGGGTGTGTTTTGCCTCTGGCTTTACTCTCAGGGCTTCAAGTCAGGTTTTCACGATCTGGGGGAACTGGAGTCATTCAATACAATTTCAGTTGGTTACTTTGTTCGGATCAAAGGAATCTAATGCAGGTGAAGTGTTTGTCACAGAGCAGATTTACTTCCTGTGTTCTGAGGACAGTCCGAAGCCGTTTGTCCTTAATGACAGTAAAGCACTGAACTCAAGGACAGCTTTTCATAGGATTGGGTTGGAGTAGGGAGATAGTTCTCAGAAAAAGC
>NW_006333779.1:0-356 GCF_000327345.1 Myotis davidii
AAGAAATGGTAGAGTTTTCTTCAGGCTTAAAGGCTATGTCTCTGAACTTGGAACCTGACAATGTTGGTGTTGTTATGTATGGAAATGATAAACTAATTAAGGAAGGAGATGTTGTGAAGTAACAAGAGCCATTGTGGATGTTCCCGTTGGCAAGGAGCTGTTGGGTCGTGTAGCAGATGCCCTTGGTAATGCCATTGATGGGAAAGGTCTAATTGGTTCCAATATCCATAGGTGAGTGTGCCTGAAAGCCCCTGGGATCATTCCTCAAATCTCTGTGCGGGAACCAATGCAGACATCCATTAAGTCTGTGGATAGCTTGGTGCCCATTGGCCGTGGTCAGTGTGAGCTGATTATTG
>NW_006333780.1:0-356 GCF_000327345.1 Myotis davidii
AGAGAACCATTTATTTACATAATTCAGAAACAGATGCAGCATTATGGATTTTAGTAGAATTTTCTCTTATTCCAAAGTCCAACTCAGGCATGATTAGGAATGTTCTATTCTGAAAATTCAGAAATATCATAAGATTGAATCATATAATAAAATATAAATAAGGTGTTAACATTATGAAGGGGCCTTATACATTCTGCCCAGTCACCACTAGAAATAACAAGAATCTAATCAGTACTCCAAAAGTAACAAGTTCCAAAGATAAATTACCAATTTCCTCTTCAAACCACATACAAACTCCTCTTAATTTTCTGCAGCATTTCTTCCTTCTTTCCTTTCTTTCTTTCTTCCTTTCTTTC
>NW_006333781.1:0-356 GCF_000327345.1 Myotis davidii
CATAGATCGATACTCAACCACTGAGCCACATTGGCTGACTGAAGCTGCATTTTGAACTCCCCAGGTAATTTGTGTGTACATTGAAGTGTGAGAAGCACAGGTTGAGTATATATCTTTAGATTTTCTTATTAAAAATGACATTGTCAAGATGTAAATGGACAGTTTCATTAAGAAAAAGAAATTTCTACCATTTTATTATGAAACAATTTAAAAAGATACTGCAAAGTTTAAAGAGTCTACAATGAGCTCCCATAGTATCTCCACTTAGATTCTACCATGAACTTATTTCTTTACAGTTCCTTTTTCTCCCTATTAATTTCAGTCAAGATTTTTAAAAATATGTTTTTATTGATTTT
>NW_006333782.1:0-356 GCF_000327345.1 Myotis davidii
TAAAATTTTATATATAATTGTTATCAGAGAAAATATATGAAATTTAAAGTAAATACAGTTTGTCTTGCTGTATAGCTAAGGCAGAGTATGCAGTGGGAATATCCAATCTTTGACATTGTTCAGGAAATACAGCTGTTTAGAATTTCAATAAGAACTTTTACTATGAGTTTGAACATAGAAACCACGCTAATGAAATCAACTGAATGGTTGATTTCATGGTTTAACAAGAAACCACCCAAATGGATTTACATAAAATTCACTGAATTTATTTAAGTTCCTATCAGTGACCTTGTTGTGCATAAACATCTAGTTATTTTCATGATTTCAGTATCCAAATTATTTGCTGAGGGAACTAT
>NW_006333783.1:0-356 GCF_000327345.1 Myotis davidii
TGGAGGAAACACAGTCAAATGCAAGGAAGCCAAGAGCACAAGAGTACAAGAGAGAGAAAACGCCTTTGTTTAGGGGATTATATATCGCGAATTTTTGTGGGCTTTCAGTGGCCACACCCATTCTATCCAACCAATCTGTCCCCATGTTTGCTTGACAGACCAAAACCTTCACTATGCCACCCCAACTTTACTAAGCATACATCTATCTTTCCTTTGTTGGATTCCTTCCCCCAGTGTTTTGTGAGGAATAAGCTGGTTGTTCCCTGGGGAGTGCACGTTGCAGCTTCCTAGTGATGCTGCCCAAATGACATGTCCATAATGTCTGGCTTCTCTTTGCTCCTTTCCTATTATTAATA
>NW_006333784.1:0-356 GCF_000327345.1 Myotis davidii
CCTTTGTTAATTCTGTTAAATGGATTCTTAAATGAAGTCAAAGGTATTATACACTAAAAAGGGAGCAATTGCACAGTAACCTCTGTCATACCTTTTCCTTTATGTGCATAAAAACTGTGGGACTTTTATAGTCTTTTAGATAATTAGTGGTGTGTAACCAATTCTCTCTGCTGATGAGGCAGGCAGGTAGAATGCAGCCAGAAGGTATTCCTCTGTTCAAGACCAGAAAGTTGCATCACTTACAACCTCCAACATTTAAAGTGGAGAAAAACACTTATTTTAAACCATTTATACTACTTAAACTTTTTATCACCTCAAATTTATTTGCATGCTTAACATATCTATTTATAATTGAA
>NW_006333785.1:0-356 GCF_000327345.1 Myotis davidii
AGAAACGTTTCCCATCAAGTACTTGGTTACCCTGAAGTATAGTTTGTGTAGGAAAGACTAGATACTTGAAGTTGGATCCTGAATTCTTTTGGCTAGGCTCTATGACTTTAATAGCTTCTTTGCATGGCAAGACATCCCAGGTCAAGAATTTCTCAAGATGTTGGCCTATCTAAAGATTGTTCTGTCTGTCCTCTTCCCCCTGACTTCCTAGTAGAGCTGCGGGATAGGAAGATAAGGTGCGATGGAAGCTGGTGCTAGTGCTCACTACCTGAGAATTGTGTTGGCTTTAAGAAAGTAGAATTTCATCTGGAAATGAATGAAGTTCCTGGTCAAAAGATGCACAGAACACTTACTGT
>NW_006333786.1:0-356 GCF_000327345.1 Myotis davidii
GTTGTACATGTTTATGTTGTTTGCCTATTTTTGTTTTTCGTTGTTTATCTTTTTTCTTATTGATTTTAGGAGTTTTAAAATATGTATTGTATGCTAGTCTTTATTTTGTTATGGTCTTGCAAATATCTTATGCTAGTCAATGACTCATCTTTTCACTGTTTTCTGTGAATATAAGTTAATTTCAATATAGGAAATGTATTAATCTATTTAAAAAGAAAGCTATATTTAAATAGCACAGTATTTCTAAACTTCCAGATAAACTTAACTTAGAAACCATTCCCTCTATCCTAATTCTCAATTCCAAAAATTCAAAATCTAAAGTACATTTATAGGCATCATTTTATTTTATCAAAGCT
>NW_006333787.1:0-356 GCF_000327345.1 Myotis davidii
AACCTTTCTGTCCAGTTCACAGCTCTACCTTTTTCTCCGTTGGCTTCAGATTCAAGCAGCCTCTCCTCTGTGGAGGCAAGATGACTACCAGCAGCTCTTGGGTCACATCCTACAATGTAACAACACCCAAGCAAAGAGTGGACCTCTTTCCCAGTGGCTCCGGCACAAGTCCTGGGCTGACTCACAGCAGCCTGGCTGGCCATGTGGTCATCCTGGACCCTACCACTGTGGCTCTGGTTAGCTAGGTCTAGATCTCATGCCCAGTCCAGGGCCCAATGGTGCATCTGACTTGTTTTCTGGATAGGTATGGGTGGGGAACGTCTGGGAAGTCATTTGGTCTGGCCCTGCCAAGGCAT
>NW_006333788.1:0-356 GCF_000327345.1 Myotis davidii
GGTGCCCCCACCCTCAGCGCCCGGGGCGTCGGAAGGCACTGAGAGCAGGAGCCTCTGCCCACAGAGTCAATGTGCTTCTGGATGACCGCTGGAAGGCCCACCCCTACTCATGGAATTTCCCTTTTGTTTTTGGTAAAATGGCCTTTTCTGTAATTAAGAAATATTTTATCGCTTTTATCTTATTACAGAAGTAATAGATGTCCACCCCAGAGAAGTCAACGCTCACAGGCAGGGGTCCAAGTGCCCACAACCCACCTGACCCAAGACATAACCTTCAACATGAACCTTCAACACCTTGGAGTGCGACCCCCCAAATCTTCGTGGGTGTGTGTGTGCACATGCATGTGCGTGTGCCT
>NW_006333789.1:0-356 GCF_000327345.1 Myotis davidii
GCTCACCCCTTCAAAGCCCTTCGACCCTGTGCACAGCCCTGGGGTCTCCGACCTGGAGGAGGTGACCCTTTGGTGTAAGCCAGCGACTCCTTGGCCGGGAAGAGGTGTCGGAGTGCGGCCAAGCTGAGCAGGATTCCGGGTTCCCGCCAGCTCTGGGTGACGAACAGCTAGGCGAAAGCAGAAAGTACTGCAGGCCGGGCACAGGGTGCAAGGCCAGCCGGGAGGGCGGCCGTCTAGGCGCGCGGACAGAGCCCCTGGAGACTCCCGAGGTCGGGCCAGCCTCGTGCCACGGGCGGGGCGGGGCGGTGGCAGGAGGCGGCTGCAGGTGAAGCCGCTGGACTAGCACACAATGGGCC
>NW_006333790.1:0-356 GCF_000327345.1 Myotis davidii
TTGAAACCAGATCTTGAAGGGAACTGGAAGAATTGAAAATTTTGTAAGGTTTGTGCAAAGTGACAGGATGTAGGCCAATTCATAGGTAGGTAAGAAAACCATCAGTTACTTACAATTTACAAGGAGGTGCAAAATAGCTGGATGACTAAACAGGAACAGAATCTGACAAAGTACAATAGAGTGCTATAGCTTTCTATTGAACCATTAAATCTATCTGTAAAACTGCCCTTCTTTCAATTAAGGGTTATTCTTGATAACAAAATAAGTATGATCTCATTATATTTGGCCTGAATATTTACATAGGTGCAGCAAGAATGGTAATTTTCCTTTAAAGTGGTAATATATGCCTTTTAAAA
>NW_006333791.1:0-356 GCF_000327345.1 Myotis davidii
AACTCTTTTGGTGGCAAAACCTAATCTGAACCAACAATGGGGATTTTTTTAAATAGTCTTTATTTACTCCCCTTAAAGCAAACATTCATACCTTTTGGTGCAAAATAGGTTAATGTGTTGGATTCTGGGGCACGGTCCCAGGCTCTACTGGGGTGTAACATACTATGTAATACAGAATATATGCACCTTTTAAAATCCAAAATATCTAAATTCCAAAACACACCCAGCCATAAGAATTTCAGATATTTCCACTTTTCTGATGAAAAACTGAGATTCACAAAGAATGCAATTTTATTATTTCCTCTAGGTCAGTAGAGCCCTTTTACTGATATAATAGTCAATGTTTAATTTTTTTT
>NW_006333792.1:0-356 GCF_000327345.1 Myotis davidii
AGCCAGACTGGCAGGGCAAAAATCATGCTCTAAATAATCATCTGGTAGAGTGAAACATCTGCATAGGAAGGGCATGAGATAGTTAAGGAACTCAATAACAACTTTTATGGCTTTTGAACAATTTTTTTTAGAGACAGCTCAGCAATCTTCCTGTGTTCAATTCCTATATCTACCCCTTGTAGATCTCAGTGTAATGAATAGAGCTGTATACAGGGTATCCGCCCAAATCCTTTACCACTTTTGATCCCGCCAACCATCTCCTGGTCCCCAGCCTACGGCTCCTCTGTCTCAGCAGCCTGAAAAGGCAGCCCGCAAAGCAGTTAATTATGAAACATTAGCAGAGGTCACCCAGGAAA
>NW_006333793.1:0-356 GCF_000327345.1 Myotis davidii
TTTGGAGGCTGAAGGTAAGGCTGGAGGAGGCAATATAGCCAGTGCTCCTTGTGCGTAAAGCCCAGGACGGGGTGGTGAGGAGGATGAAACCTCTGCGTGCCTTGTTACCCTGAGGGCCATGGGATGAGGGGTTGTGATCACGGGAGTGATCACATGGAGAGACTGTCTTGCCCTGGGAACCAGATCTCCAGGGCTTACTGTTTGTTTCTTCTTTCCTTCCTTTGGGGAATTAAAATGAGAAGAAAGTCTGCCTTCACCCCTGCATTTCCTCTTGCCCTCACTCTGTTCCCTACTTTGAACCATTAGGAGTTTTTACCTATGTGTGAACAATAAAATAAAATAATAAAATAAAATAA
>NW_006333794.1:0-356 GCF_000327345.1 Myotis davidii
GTCATGTTTTCTTATCCATTCAGCTAAACTTCACTTATTTGTAGCCTCTTCATTTTCTTTGTATCAATTAATACCATTTTTAACTACTCAGTTTCATAATTATGCACTAATCTATGTCCACCAAAGACCATGAGCTTCATTATAGAAGGTATTTCTGGTACATCCAAGACCACTAAGAAAATTACTCTTATTTCTAATTGTAGAGTAAAATCACTATTTAAGTGGGATTTTCATAACATTTTATGCTTAAAAAATATGAAAAAAAGAGTATATTATGATTATATGGCTAGTCTATCAAAGAATACACAGATTTTATTGAAGTATTTTTATATAATTACTAGAGGCCCAGTGCACAA
>NW_006333795.1:0-356 GCF_000327345.1 Myotis davidii
CCAAATTTAATACGACCGCAAAGGGTTAAATGACAAGTAGCCTATGGCAGAGCACAGACTTTAGAGTCAGATCTGAATTCAAATCCTACCACTATTGTCACTATTCTTGTACAATACAGAGACTATTACTCAGTCTTTAAAAGCCTCCAGGGGTTTGTCTCTGACGTTGGGATAAGAAGTACCACTTCAGAGAAACAACTAGGAGCAGATCTACTAGTAATAACAAATCAAAGGCTAGGGTGTGAATGAGGCTGGTCCTTAAATACCCATTCTCTTTCTTGTTCTGCAACCTTATGGCAGCATTAATATTTTTTTTCTTAAATTTTTTATTGATTTTTTAGAGAGAGAGGGAGAGA
>NW_006333796.1:0-356 GCF_000327345.1 Myotis davidii
ACCCAAGTGAATTTCTTGTACTTATCTTCCAACTTTTTTCTTAGATCCCATGGAAGAAAAGCACCAATATGCTTTTTAAGGTAGTTGTAATGTTAATTCTGTAACTTAGAGCAACCATTGGTTCTGTATATGGTGGACTAGTTATCCAAATAAAATGGAGAAACCTACTATCTATTTTATAGCATGTAAGTTGTCAGTTCTTATAGAGATTGAGTGTTAGCCTGATTGATTTTGTCAAATGGTCTTGAAAAATATTTTCCAATAACATAGATTGACTCAATGTAAGGGTGTTATACAAACATTGTAGCTATGTAAAGAAAATACCTGCCCTAGCTGCTTTGGCTCAGTGGATAGAG
>NW_006333797.1:0-356 GCF_000327345.1 Myotis davidii
ATATTTGGAGAACAGATCATTTTTGCCCACTATGATTCCCGCAAGCTGTGTGCAAACCATTCCAAAACATGCACAGCTGCGTACAGTGGCTGATGGGTGAGAAATTTGGCTCTGAAAGTGACCAAATTAAGCACAATTTGCAATCTAAGACCTTCCCTAGAATTTTCAAGCCTTTAATGGTCACAGAATTCCAAAACAGCTACAGTAAGTCCTCACTTAACATCAACAGGTTCTGTGACTTTACGTAAAACAATGTATAACAAAGCCAATTTTACCATAAGCTAACTGATATAGAAAGAGTTAAGTTCCTACAGCATCTCATCTATCTATCTATAATAATAAAAGCGTAATATGCT
>NW_006333798.1:0-356 GCF_000327345.1 Myotis davidii
GGTTCCTGAGGCCGGCAGCTGAAGAGCCCGTTCTGTTTGGAATTGGGCTTGCGTTATGTCCTTTATCCGAGAAAAGAGAACGTCGTCACTTGAAGATGAGGTTGAAATTCTATCCCAGGTCCAGAGGGTTAAACACAAAAATCAGGGCGCCTCCCCCCCAAGTGTTACTTGGACTTTAGACCCAATTCAGGCTGCTAAACTTCCAGCCCAAACCCCCTGCTCGGCGGGCCTGAGCCGGTGCCAAACCCGAGAGCTGTCCCACTCCAGATGCTTCCATTGTCTTCTCGCCGGTGTCCGCTTCAATTAGAAATACTGTTCCATGTTTTACAAAAGCAGCCGCGTGGAAAAGTACTGAA
>NW_006333799.1:0-356 GCF_000327345.1 Myotis davidii
TCCCTTTCTGTGGCTTGCCTTTCATTTTATTAATAGGGTCTTTTGAGGCAAAGTTTTAAATTTTGATCGAGTCCAACTTAACAGTTTGGGTTTTTTTTATCCCCTCTTATATTTTTTACTTTTTAATAAGTTTAAGTCCTTGAGTACAGCATTACACAAATCCTGTGTCCAGTGGCCTTAGCAGAAGGTTGCTTTGGAATTTGTCTCGGGCCATGCCACTGTTCCATGAGGACCTTGACTTTCCCCAGATTGCTCTGGTTTCCTTAGGTTTCCCACCAGGAGTCACTGTTGTTTTGTGCCTGAACACATCTTTTTCCTACATGGAATTCAGTTTCATCTCAAGCATAAGCACCTTC
>NW_006333800.1:0-356 GCF_000327345.1 Myotis davidii
GAAGCCCCTGGGATATCAGGAGGAAAGCAGGCCGAACTTGAGGGACACGGGGTCTTGAGGGGAGGAGGGGGGCCAGGAGCCGAGGCCAGAAGTTGCTGGGGGGAGGGGGTTTGTGGAGGGAGATCAGCAGCTTCCAGTGAGACAGGAGGGGGCAGGTTGAGGGCTGATGGTTAGACGTGCAGGTGAAGGGAGAGAGAGCAGGAGGAGCCACCAGAGAAAGCAAGACAGAGTCACGGGATGAGGCTCGGGACAGCAGAAGCGGGCGGGGACAGCAGCTGGGCACACGTCGTCGGTCGGGCCCAGGTTCTGTGCACACGCACGGGGCTCTGCTTGCCCAGGCTGCTCCCGCAGCAGCT
>NW_006333801.1:0-356 GCF_000327345.1 Myotis davidii
TTTTCTATCTTTCTCTTCCTTGTTCTTTATTCTGTACTCTATAAAAACTTTGTGCCTATGGCCCCATTTTGCAATTCTCCAAAAAAGACTGTCCCCTTCATGGACTATTAAATAAATGTATCACCTAAATTGTCTTCTTTAAGCATTTTTAAACACATTTACATTATTATTTGGTCTACTCCTACAAAGGTTTCTCTCGTGACCTTGAATTCTCTGTTGTACAATTGTAAGTTAAAGGTCAACATGTCCATCTCTATTTTAATGTTTAGCTGAAAGCAGTATTTTATACTAGATAAATAAGTACAATCATATTTTCCTACTCAAATCTTTCTTAGGCTCTGGAATAGGAAAAAAAA
>NW_006333802.1:0-356 GCF_000327345.1 Myotis davidii
GCACTTCAAGAGCTCAGTGGTCCTCTGGCCCATTACCTACCTACTGCACTCTCTGGAGAGATGCTGCTGTAAGGAGGAGGAGCGTCACATGCAACCTGTTCCAGCTGTACAGGCTCTTCCACATTCTGCAACTAAAGAAAAAGTTCACGTTTTAATTCAACTATAAAGCCAGTAAGAGAGAGAAGAACCTGAAAACGGGAATAGCCTTTCTGGAAAGCTAGTTGGCAATTTGTTTCAAAGGTCTTAAATTGTGCAAATCCTTTACAAAGTATTCTACTCCCAGGAATTTTATCCTAAGGAAATAATCAGACAGAGGCAAAAAGGTATATAAACAGGGTAGGGCAAAAGTAGGTTTA
>NW_006333803.1:0-356 GCF_000327345.1 Myotis davidii
TTTCCTTCTGTGCCCCGAAGTGAAAAGACACCGTCGGCCTCGTGGGCCTTAGGGTTCTGCGTCTGCCCCTCCCCACACGCTGACACCCACCAGCGGAACTGGAACAGCCGCGGAGAAAACGCGCAAACCACTCACTTTAAGGGCTCGGGCGCCAGCTTGGTGCCCGAGAGGTTGATGTGCGTCAGCGCCAGGGAACTGCTGAAAAACTGCCTGAAGGAGGGCGGCACCTCCTTCCCTTTCCTGGAAGACAGACACGAGCCACCTGGGTCAGCCCTGCAAGTCAGCACCCGACGCCCAAAAGGCCAAACACGTGTTCACAGACTCTGAAATAACCCACACATCAGCGACCTTTTCAG
>NW_006333804.1:0-356 GCF_000327345.1 Myotis davidii
TTCTGGTCACTTAGGCTTTTATATATATAGATGCTATTTGCTTATTCACTGTTGTTCTCTCTCACTAAAATACAAGTTCCACGAAGGCAAAAGTGTATTTGATTTGCTCACAGTGGTATATGTTTCCTGTTCCAAGAACAGTGCCTGGCATAATAGATGCTCAAAAAATATTTGTTAAATAAATGATTGAATGAATAAAGACATTTCCCCCACAGCTACAACATAATATTCCCAAATCCAGATGTTTTACAAAAAATAACGGCAAAAAACCTTTACCCCTTAGAGCTATGTGGACACTTCAGATCCGTTGATTCATTAGTTTCTGTGTATGATGGTTCTGTTTGGTAAGATATGGG
>NW_006333805.1:0-356 GCF_000327345.1 Myotis davidii
AAAGGCTAATATGCAAATTGTCCCCTCGGCTAGAATTTTGACTGGGAGTTCAATCAGAGGGGCAGGGCCGGCCAGATGGACCCCATCCATGTATGAATTCGTGCACTGGGCCTCTAATCTGGAAAATAAGAAACCACTTATCTATGATAGCTAACATAACAAAGAAGGCTCAGATAATTGAATAACATTTAAACTAGTTTTATCTAATCTATTTTTTTAAATGAGGCATTCTTATTTGCAGTGTGCCTCATAAATTGAAATTTTGTGTGGACTATAGAAACTTGTACATAAATATATACTACAGACAAGCACCGATCTAATATAATTGCATTTGGACATTCCACAAAAATATAAAA
>NW_006333806.1:0-356 GCF_000327345.1 Myotis davidii
TTTTTTTTTCAGCCAGGGGTTTTGCTATTTGTATATACAGAATGGAAAAGAAGTGAGTGTGGTTGATTTACTGCAAGTATAGATCATGCTATGCCATTTGACCTTTAAATGCCAAATAAGTTTGCTGATATAGACCAAATAGTCTCAATTATTCTGCAATGTCTAAATTAGCCTGGTTGTTTTTACTCCAATGTAAAAATAATGTTGTACACTTGAAATGAATATAATATATGCCAACTATCATTTAAATTTTTTTTTAAAGATGTGAAAAGGAGATGGGCTTTTGTTTGCATTTTTAAATAGCAGGGTCAGATGACATTTGAACAAAACTGTGAAGGATTAGAGAGTGAACTACA
>NW_006333807.1:0-356 GCF_000327345.1 Myotis davidii
CGTGAAGAATAGGTAGGAGGTATCCTAAGCAGGGAAATACCCCAATGCCCTAAGGAGTGAGAGAGACTGAGAAAGAAAAAGGGAGGATAAGAAAGAGTAAGAGGGAGTGCTTGCAAAGAATTGAGACAGACTAAACTGGCTAGATCTTAGACAACAGGGTTGGAGGGGGCAAAAAGTGAGGATTAGTTGCTAATCAGAGCCATACCATACTGGCTACACTCTGGAGTAAGAATAAGGTCCAGGACATGAAAATATTTAAGCAGTGATTTAACATTAAATCTTAGATTATCACCTAAAGCTTAAATTTCTAGCAATACATGTTGCATAAACATGATATCTGGGAAAGTAAAGTTTCT
>NW_006333808.1:0-356 GCF_000327345.1 Myotis davidii
AGCATAGGGAATAGAGTCAATAATATTATAATAGCTCTGTATGGTAGCAGGTGGTCAGTAGGCTTATTGTGGAGATAGGTATATAAATGTTGAATAAGTATATAAATGTTGCACACACTTGAATCTAATATAATAATGTATATCAACTATACTTCAAAATTAATTTTTAAAAAGAGTGAATTGAATTTTGGATTGACAGGCACAGGTGGGAGAACTTGCCATATGTGAAAGCACAGCAGGAAAAACAAATGAAATGCATAGGTAAATTGTGATGGGATTTGAGTGAGATGAAAAGGAGAATAATAAATATCCTATTATGATAGGCTAGGGGCTCAGTGCACGAATTCATGCACCTT
>NW_006333809.1:0-356 GCF_000327345.1 Myotis davidii
CATTTTTAATTTTTTGAGGAACATCCATATTGTTTTCCATAGTGGTTGCATCAATCTCCATTCTCACCAACAGTGCACGAGGGTTCCTTTGAGAGGTGCTTTCTAATAATTGACACACAAATACTGTCTCCTCATCAAGTCTTAGGATTATGGTCCAGCTAGAGGGAACATATTTTATTTGTACAAAATGTTTATATGAACTAATTCTTATTAGTTAATTCCCTGCCTTAATTCTTCTGTCAGTTTTCATCTTAAGGTCTCTCTGATGATGTCTCTAGGCACAGCCAAGGCCAAAGGGGCAACTTCGCCACCAGCACATGCTAAAAGAGAGCTGGTATAGGAAATGCTTCCTAAAT
>NW_006333810.1:0-356 GCF_000327345.1 Myotis davidii
AATTCTATAGCTTAATGTTTTAATCTTTTAAAAAATCTTTACTGAAAAGAAATTCTCACCAGATTTCATTAAAGTTAAACTTAGTAATTGCACTACTGTCACTTAATTTTTGGTGTATGAATATGTTAATTGTGCTACTTATCTTTAGTGTACTTACTACTGCTAATTGAAATAATCAACAAAATGGATGCCCAATTGGAATTAGATGATTCATATTGTTACATTTAAAAATGTTTGCATGTCTAAAATACATCTTACTTGTTCTGAGATATCTAACAAAATGTATAGTATCAGAAGCAACGTTAGTGAATAAATATATCTAGGTTGATGGGCCAGAGAACATGACATTATGTAGA
>NW_006333811.1:0-356 GCF_000327345.1 Myotis davidii
ATTTTTACATCACCATCCAGAGACTGCACTCACTGGTTTCCAACCTGGGAGAAGGGACTGGATATTCCCTCCCAATCCCATGCTCAAAGCAAAAGGAAATCTTTGGACACTTCAACTGATCAGCTCTTCTGAAAGATTGCATTTCTTCTTGGGAACCAGACAAAACTCAGACCTGAAGTTACGTGTCTACCACCACGGCTCCCTGTCCCGGTGCCTTGACAAGACAGGGTATCTTGTTCCTAAGGGGAAAAGAAAGACTTATAAACAAGGCTGCAAAGGCATCTTAAGACAACAAATCACTCATCAAAAAGGGAACAGTGTGATGATGAGTTAAGTGTAAATGAATCAGAAACATA
>NW_006333812.1:0-356 GCF_000327345.1 Myotis davidii
TTAGGGTATAACCAATTTCTACCATTTTTTGGTAGCTCCTAAAAACTCCTCCTAAAAATGTTTCTTTCCCCAAGTCTTGTAGTGTTTGAACTACTTGGAAAAATAACACTAACGCTATCAAATTAAAGAGAATGCCTTACTTCACTATGTCATGGGGATGGCCAGCCTGTGGGTTTTATAGCTGATATCTGGGAGGAAATGGCTGATGACTTCTCACTCTTACTATTGAGACTAATACGGGAGACCTTTCGTGAAGGTTTTTAATTAATGAAGGTGATCTGCCACCTTAAAATAGAATCCATCCTTTTTTTCCCCTACAAATGTTTGGGTTTTTAAAAACATAAAATCCATAGGAA
>NW_006333813.1:0-356 GCF_000327345.1 Myotis davidii
GACAGAGAAGGGCGGTGCCCCTTTTCACTCAGCACTCAGTGTGAATCAACCAATGCATGATTTCCAAACTGTCATCAGTCCCCTGGCAACAGGATCCTTATAGAAAGCACCTTTACTAGTATTGCTATTACTTGATCTAAAACTATAACCAATGATGAGACATGAAAATGGTAAAAGCTGGCGCAAGGGGGTTCGGACCGCTGGAGTTATCTTCCAAAAGACAACACTGACAGGACCGTGGACTGATGTATTTTTGTTGGTTCTGCATTATCGCCAGGAACAGCTCTGCTAACACATGGCTTCTGAAGCTCTTCGTGGTCTGGCCTCAACCACGGGTCCATCCGAAACCCCAGCCG
>NW_006333814.1:0-356 GCF_000327345.1 Myotis davidii
ATGGATGGATGGATGGATGAATATGTTTCCTTTAAGGTGACTCATACATCTTTGAGTTTCTCTAGATTGTTAGCACAAGGCTTTGCTTAAAATAGAGAATATTTAGTGATTGTATGAGTGTTCAAAAGAGGAAAGGGAAACGTCTCCTTTCTTACCGGGCTACACTATTGTTCTAGATATCATGGAATATGCCCACTTGTCGCTATCAATTATTGACTGTCAAGGGTTCCAGCAAACTAGAAGTCCCCTATGCACCAACCATTCCACCCCTGACCCTTGCCTTCTCTTTGAACCTATAACAAGTTTCTAAAGAATTTTTTAAAGGATAGGATGATGTATTCCTTTGATAATGAGGA
>NW_006333815.1:0-356 GCF_000327345.1 Myotis davidii
TAACAGAGAGCACATTGGGCCAAAGCCGGGCAATATGTACAAACATGTTCACAGCGCAAAGACTAAGGTCATCATCAGGAGTCTGAGTATGAAGTAGAAAATAAGAGAACAAATAGCAGGTCAAAAGGGGCTGATGTAAAAGGAATATAAAATGTATAGCGAGGCTTTGATGTATTCTGTGTATCTTTAATATGCCTATTTTTAAGGTCAAGGACAGATGATACACTTTTGTATACATTAATCATTAAACAGATTCTTAAATAAAGTTTAATATTTTAG
The DNA here is from genome assembly GCF_000327345.1 of Myotis davidii. Lineage (NCBI taxonomy): Eukaryota > Metazoa > Chordata > Mammalia > Chiroptera > Vespertilionidae > Myotis > Myotis davidii. Next base: position 280 of record NW_006333815.1, read on the forward strand.
AAGAAAATTCAAAACATGATTTTGAAAAATAACATTTACCCTCTTTTCCTTCACCTTTTGACCCATGTGAAGGACTA
>NW_006333816.1:0-356 GCF_000327345.1 Myotis davidii
CCCAGAGAAACAGAAGGGACTGAGTCAGAAGCTGGCAAACCGGAGCCTCCTGTCACATTGTGCTGCGCAGCGCTTGGGAGAAGGAACCCCCGACGCCAAGGTCCGTGCGTATCTTGACCCTTCAGGGGCCTCTAAAGATCCAGGGAAACGTTCCCTCGCTCAGCTCAGTTCCATGAGCACCACACGGCAGTTTCCAAACGCCCTTCAGCCCAAAGTCACCCTGGCATAAGGGGCAAACAGGCAGGGGGTTGCCTGTCGCCCCTCAAAATGCACTGAGGTTTGTCTCAAAGGGTTTCTTTGGTTTTGAAGAGGAAACGCCTAGCCATGGGCCTCCAAGTTACCAGGCCACCCAGCTG
>NW_006333817.1:0-356 GCF_000327345.1 Myotis davidii
CTTTTTACATGTTCTTAGTAAACATGGAAGAAGAGAGGCTGTATTTGTGCCCAGTACTTTTTAACAGAAAGAAGGTATTTTTAACTCATACATCACTTTGATGAAAGTAAAGATTTTGTAAAGATGATTTTAGAGTAATAAGTGGAAGAAGCAGGATTTTAAAGCGTGGTTATCTAACAATAAAGTTATTTCTACTACCACTTTCTGCTACTTAAAGACATTTTGACATTACCAGAAATTAATGAGGACATTCTGCTTTCCAAATAATTCCAATGAACAGAAAATTGTAACATGTGTTACAATGTACAGCATATCAGGCATATCATATATAACATGTACTGTATGATCCAAACAAA
>NW_006333818.1:0-356 GCF_000327345.1 Myotis davidii
GTCAAAAAGTTTGCCCACCCCTGGCCTAGGAGGTGGGGGGGGTAGGGCTGGTGTTGGGGGGTGCCAGAAGCAGGGACTTGCCCTGTTTCCTGCAGAATGGTGCATGGTGGTGGCCAGGAGGGGAGCAGGGTACGAGCTGGGGATCAGAGAGGCAGGGAAGCAGAAGAGCTCTGGGGGGGACCTTGGTGTGACTTGCAGGGGGCGGGGGGAGGGGGAGAGGGCTGGAAGGAAGTGGGACAACGCAGGCACCCGGGAGGCCGCAGGGCACTCAACTCACCCGCCCAATCTGCTCGCCCAACACCAGGTCCTCATGGTTCAACGCCCACTTGTCCTGGGGGAGGGGGAAGGGAGGGGGG
>NW_006333819.1:0-356 GCF_000327345.1 Myotis davidii
GAGAGACAGACAGAGAGAATACATGGGTAAATTAATGAAATTCTATAATAAAAGTACATAAAATACAATATGGAACCATCAAAAAACAATGAATTATGTTTGAGTGGAGCGTAAAAATCAGATAATATTTAACAGAGAAGATGGCATGAAATCTGAGTCTTGAAGGCAGAGAATGGCTAAGAAACAATGAAGGTAAAGAGGATGGCATTTGTGAAGGCATATTGGTATTAAAGTGAATCTATTCTTCATTTTCAACTCTTGAGGAAAAGGGATATACTTTGAAGACAGTGGTGTTGAGCTTTATTTTAGTATGGGTTATCACAGGGGGTCTTTTTCACAAAACCTTTATTAAAAAG
>NW_006333820.1:0-357 GCF_000327345.1 Myotis davidii
AAAAAAAAAAACATGCTGAAGTGCCTTACTGTTTCTCTTAAAAATATGCCAAAGTAGGTCTGGCTTATGATAGAGAAAGAACATAGGCATCATCAGGGTTCATTTAGCAAAAATATGTGGAAGTGACCCATAATATTTCTTCTTATCTAAAGAATAGGCTTGCAAGTCCAAGGAACTTATTTTATAGGTAAAGCCAGAAATAATATAGTCAATCCCTAGAATGGAAAGCAATTACTTATACTTCTAAATAGTTTTTTCCTATTTGCTTACCTTACCAGCATTTTAAAAATATAAATGCTAGCTTATAAGAAGTGCTTGCCATCTGTTTCAAAATATATTCTAAGAGCTTGGCCAGCA
>NW_006333821.1:0-356 GCF_000327345.1 Myotis davidii
GGGGTCCCCGGAAACCAGGGATCAGGAATGGGGAGTGGGGCCCAGGGTGTGGGCTCTGGATAATGACCCAAGAGATGTCCATGTCATTGATGGGGTGAGCGAGCGGGGAGCTGGTTGCTATGAGGACAGTGGAGAGACGTGGTCCCTGCCGCCAGGGAGAGTGGCCCCCGAGGGGGTCCCTATATGGGGTGGGGTCTCCCCATTTTTTGTCATGCTTCACCCCCTTCTGGCACCTCCTCCAGGGGGTCAGGTCAGACTCCCTACTGCCCGTGTGTCCCTCAGTCTCTCAAGACCTGACCCCTGACCCCTGGGACAAGGCCATGGAGCTGGACACAGCATTCTGGCCACATCCCTGT
>NW_006333822.1:0-357 GCF_000327345.1 Myotis davidii
ACTGGGCTTCGCAGTAACCTTTTGGAAAACTCCCTTCAGAAAACAAGGTATCTTTAGAAAACAACTCCTGAAAGAAATACGGCAGACCTCAAATGATTTGAAGAATACCAAACATAAGACGCTGCTTCACCACACTAACTGAGGAACCGTGTCATCGAGAGACGACAATACACACCGGTGCCACTCCATACCGATGGAGGCATGCAACGTAAAGGCAGAGAGAAGAACGTTTTTCATCAGGGCGGAGGAGGGTCTTGTACGAGGTAAGTGAACGCAAGGTGAGGAATCGGCAAGAAACAAGAGGAGGAAGCGACGACGAGGAGAGGGAAGAAGAGAAGGTAAGAGCTAATTTTTACT
>NW_006333823.1:0-357 GCF_000327345.1 Myotis davidii
GGAATATTATTTGGCAATAGAAAGAAATGAAGTACTGATACGTGCTACAACAAGGATAGAAACCCTGAAAACATTTATACTAAGTGAAAGAAGCCAGTGACAAATGACTACATATGACCACATATTACATGATTTCATTTCTATAAAATGCTCAGAATAGGCAGATTCACAGCAACAGAGTAGACTAGTGGTTGCCAAGAGATGGTCAGGTTGGGGGAAAATGGGGAGTGACAGTGCTTTTGGGGGTGATAAAAATGTTCTGAAATTTACTGCACAATTCTATGAATTTATTAAAAGCCAGTGAACTGTATACTTCAAATAGGTTAATTATATGGCGTGTGAATTATATCTCAATAA
>NW_006333824.1:0-357 GCF_000327345.1 Myotis davidii
AAATTTTTTTTAAAGCTTTCTGGGATATAATTTACATTGCATACATACATCACCCATTTAAAATACATCAATGTTTTAAAATACATTAATAGATTTGTGTAACTGTCAATCAATTTTTATAATCTCAGAAAACATCTCATACTCTTTAGCTATTACCTCCACACCATATCCTTCACCTGATCCTAAGGAACCACTAATCTACTTTCTGGCTCAATAGATTTCCTCATTTTGCACTTTTGTATGTTAATCCTCACCCAAGGTTATTATTTTTCCTGTTTATCTTTTTCTTTTAAGAGAGACTGGAAAGGAGGAGTAGAGACAGACAACCTTGATGTGAGAGAGACACATTGATTGGTT
>NW_006333825.1:0-357 GCF_000327345.1 Myotis davidii
ATTTAAAGGGACAGAAGGTTGAGAACCACTGCGACTCTAGTGGTTCCCCATCCATGTTAATAGCTGGGATATTTATGGTTATAAATGAATTAAGTATTTATATTAGATTGGCATAGGATATTTGAACATCACTTGATTAAAGATGCTTGAAGAAATTGAATATTACTTTTAAACAATGATTTCCATACTTGAAAATAATAGCATAGCTTCTCTTTTCAAACATAATGTTATACTAAATCTCAATATTTGAAACAAAATAAGGCAGAGCTGCTCTGTGGAAGTAGAGTAACTTTTGGTCCCTGGACATCCCACACCCAACCCCAAGCCCCACTTCCTTCCAATATACTTTCTCTAAAA
>NW_006333826.1:0-357 GCF_000327345.1 Myotis davidii
TTTTTTTTCCACATAAAATCTCAGGATGAATAAATATAAGCTAACCTGCACAAGTTTAGAATTCATCACATTTACAAACTATCAGAATATGTGTTTTGTGTTGCTTTTATACCCAGTGATCAGATTTTGAACATTAATCACATCCTATCTTGATTATACAAATTCAACACTCCGAGCTGAGCTTCTAAAGGAAATCATTCCCAGCCTTCAGAATGCTGAGCTGACTCTCTTATCTTTCTTGAAAGCCTAAATTTAAGGATTATACTTTTTTATTTTGATACTTCAATTCAATTTCAAAATCAAAGCTCAGAAATAACTCCTTTAGTTTATGACAAATCCACAGTCCCCTCCTCTGGG
>NW_006333827.1:0-357 GCF_000327345.1 Myotis davidii
CTTGACCAGGAATCGAACCCCTGGTATACGTGGGCGAATGCTCTAACCACTGAGCCACCGACCAGGGCAAATGAGTGACTTTTTAAAAAAACGAGACTATTGTGTAAGTCTAGGAATGATGAAATTTAAATCACAAAGTCATTGAGCCATTTACTTCATAAGTCAGAAGTAGAGAGTAGCAGGATCGCTATTTTTAATACAACATATGCTAACAAAATGGATGTTTTTAAGCATGTGTCTAGACAGATATAGACTTAGGGAAGAAATAAAAGAAAATCTTACGGGATGATTCTGCTAGGTCACCGCCCAGGCGGGGACACTGAGCGCCTCTGAGGAGGCGAGGGCCCTGTGGCTCCC
>NW_006333828.1:0-357 GCF_000327345.1 Myotis davidii
TTTAAAAAAGAGGAGTTAGACACCTGAAAAGAAAACAGTATTGTTTTAAAATACAATTTTTAATACCTTTTTACGAGTATAAAATGAATGAAAACCCAATTGATTTCTATAAACTTTTGCATCCAGCAACCCTGCTAAGTTTGCTTATTAATTCATAGAGGTTTTCTGTGGATTCTTTTGAATTTTTGCATATAAAATAATGTCACTTGCAAGCAAAAGCAGTTTTATTTCTTACTTTCTCTGTTAATTTCTGGTGGCTGCTATAACAAATTACTACAGCTTGTGTGGCTTAAGACAACAGAAATCCCTTCGCTGCATTTTTTATGATATATTTGTATTGATTTCAGAGAGGAAGGG
>NW_006333829.1:0-357 GCF_000327345.1 Myotis davidii
CTAAGATATCTGAGAAAGTCGAATCTCCTAGGCGACTAACACAAATATGCGAGGGCTTTGACGTAGAAGTTTACTGTTGGTGGAGCCTGCCGCTATCTTTCGAACGCTGACCCCTTTAATTTTGTTGATATTTCAACAGAAAGTGTTTTAAATATATACACTAAGATCCCTTGAACTTTTTCATTTGGTTCATTAGGAAATATTTTCAGCTGAAGATGACAATAGTCTCATGACTCTGGAGTAAACATTAACCGAAGAGGTTCTTCTTGCTGGGTACATTGTGGTAGATGTACAGCAAACAACTGCAAGTCGTGAAAGTCAACATGCCTTTTCTATGAAAACAGCATGAATCTGCTT
>NW_006333830.1:0-357 GCF_000327345.1 Myotis davidii
CCCCACACACACACTCAAACAGGGTCCCACCACCAGCGGATGGTGTTTCTCCACCTCCCAGGCCCCAAATTGCCCAGGCTCAGCCCAGGCCTCCAGGGTGGCCTGGTTCCACCCGTGGCCCAGCCCATGCCTGGGACTTTACCCCCACCTTCACCCACCCCGCCTCACCCACTTCCTCTCCAGCCCTCGGCCTTTGACCAGGAAGGTTTGGAAGTTTTTGCAATGACCCAGGCCTGTATTTTCAGTCCCTAGAGCCAGGAGTCCAGGCTCCCGGCACCCTCGTCACCCAGGACCAAGAAATCTAAACCCTCAGCCCCCTCCTCCCTTAGCCCCAGGAGTCCAGGGCCCCTCACCTCA
>NW_006333831.1:0-357 GCF_000327345.1 Myotis davidii
CTATGCTATACACCCAATACTAATGCAAAATAATATTGAATGCAAACTGAAATTGGGGGAAAAAAGGCATGTAAATTTAAAAGAAATATTCCTATAAAGTCAACAGTTAACATCTCTACCCCTTCTTCCAAAGACCTCATTGTAGAGGGTGGAAAACATTACATTTTAACTTTCCACTTACTGGCCTTCCAAAGAGAGTGAGAAAAGCAGGCAGACACCCCCTTAGGATAAGGATGGGTCCTTTTTCTTTATCCCCCACAATCCACATCCTACCCTAGCATCCAGAAGACATGGCCACGCCCTCTCAAGAAGCCATCCCTTTGTTCCCATGCTGGGGTCCAACCCCAGCAGGTCCAG
>NW_006333832.1:0-357 GCF_000327345.1 Myotis davidii
TTTGTTTTATTACTGGTTACACATACCTCCAATTAGCTTTTGAATGTACAGCTTTAAAACCTGACATCTAGAGATGCATGTACATTTCCCCAAGTGGAGAATAGCAATTTCTTGGTACAAATACTACAGTTATGTTAAAATTGGAACTGATCTTTAGATCTGAGTTGGATTATTCTCTTTCTTGGGTTTGGTAGTAATTTTTCATCATTTTCACAAACAGAATTTATTGACTCTTGTAACTGCTCTGTTTTTCATTAAAACTTCATGCTTCTTTTACAGCTAAAATTTATTTCATCCAGCCCTGTCATCTTAGAACCAAAATATTATTTACATAGTTGTACATATGACACTTTATAA
>NW_006333833.1:0-357 GCF_000327345.1 Myotis davidii
GGGCCCCCACTTCCTCCTTCCTTGACGGACAGCGCCCAGCAGGCCCAGCCCGCCCACCGAGTCGCTTGTGTGTGAGGTGTGCATTGTCAGCCAGAGTATTTTTTAAATCTTTTTATCTTTTTTTAAAATATGTCACATGAAATGAATGAGTCTCCGCTGTCTCCAGGTGCCTTTTATTAACTGTTTAGCTTTGTACACGGGGAAGCCCACCAGCGCGCGTCTCCAAATAAAGCCAGTGGCTCTGAGAAAAGGGGTCCTGAATCGCCTCCTGGACCCCAGCTCCCCACACCACCCCCTACCGTGCTCCCCAACCCCTGCGCATGCACACCAGCCCCCCACGTGCACCCCACCCCCCGA
>NW_006333834.1:0-357 GCF_000327345.1 Myotis davidii
CCTCTCCTAATGATACTTGCTAAGTTCTCTTGGCCAGCTGATCTCACTTCTCTGAGCCTCAGTTTTCTTACCTGTAAAATGGAGTATCCTGATATGATAATGTGCATGGGATCTTCATATGGTGTCCGGCATACAACAAGTAAGTAATACATGGAAACTGCTACTATTTGTCAAGTCAGTGATTTTGACCCTGACCTACACATAAAAATCACCTGCAGAACCTTTACAACATGACTTAATAGGTCTGGAGTGATGGTCCTAGCAAGGTATTTTTTAAAATTGCCCCAGTGATTGAGAACTGTTACACCAGCAGTTGTACAATATGACTTAGACCAGGGGTCCTCAAACTACGGCCCG
>NW_006333835.1:0-357 GCF_000327345.1 Myotis davidii
ATTCTTTCAGATATGCGAACATTAGCAGTGAGATTAGGAACTGCTGAGGTGGGACCATTTAGGGCCGTGAGAGCATGTGTGGCCCCTGGTGAAAAGCTGTGGAGCACAGGATGGAACAGAATAGGTAGGACAATGTGGGAAGACTGCTGGTCTGGTCTAGAGCAGCCTCGATGAAGGGCCAGAGCCATGTGAGCTGGAGTGAGATCACAGCCTATGAGCATCTGAAGAGCAAAGGCCATGCAGCTGGTTGGCTGTGCTCTGTAGCAGGTTTGTCAAACTGAGCAAGCAGATTGTAGTGAAACCTGGACTTGGGAAAACTAACATATCATTGATGTTTCTATCTCTCTCCCTCTGCCT
>NW_006333836.1:0-357 GCF_000327345.1 Myotis davidii
GAGCCACACTCAAGGGGCCAAAGAGCCGCATGCCTCGTGAGCAGCAGTTTGCCGACCACTGCTCTAGGCATACTGACCTTCTCAGTCCATTCTTTTAACACACTAAATCCACTTTTAGCTCAGAGCCTTTACAACCTGCTGTTCTCTCCCATTAGAATATTCTTCCTTCACCTCTTAAAAATGGCTAGTTTCTTACCCATTTTTGGTATTATTCAAATGTTTTCTCCTCAGAGAAGCCATCTCTGACCATCCGTTTAAAAGTGGCACCCCTCTTAGTCCTGATCACATAATCTTGTTTCTTTCCAAATTAGTATTTATCACTACCTGAAATTACTATGATTATGTGCTTTTTTTTTT
>NW_006333837.1:0-357 GCF_000327345.1 Myotis davidii
GGCAGAAGAGCATTGAGATTGAGCCCTAAACCATCACAATTCACCAACACCTCAGATGGAGGTGAAAGCATCCTACCTCTACAGCACCACAGACGGATACACACAGAGATTTGTCCTGCTCTGTCCTCCTTTGAAAAAGTCTTTAGATGAAAAGGTTACTATCGAAATTTCAATCACATCAGTTTGTTTATGCCCAGGTGGTGTAAAATAACTTTAAAAATGTAGACTTCAAAGAGGTTTAAATTGGACTAATTTAAAATTTTAATTATACAAGTAATATGTGAACATAATTTTGATATTTAAAAATTCTAATAATACAGAAAATACCGAAATTCCTTCTCTCCACCCTCCATAAAA
>NW_006333838.1:0-357 GCF_000327345.1 Myotis davidii
TTAAGTCACTTTATCCCCACTACAACTATAGCTTGTGTAGCCAATGGTATAAAATAAGGACTCATTTCAAGACAATTACAAGATTTTCTATTATCCCTAGTTGTTTTTAATTTTAGTTACTCTCAAATGCTGAAAATGTACCTGTATATTTTCCAAGAAATGAGGATCAAGATAGAAGTCCTCAAATCAACAGCTACCAGCAATGGCAGAATAGATATCCCCAAAGCACAGCAAAGACCTGATTAATAAAATGGACTCACTTGTAAATCAGTGGTGAAGTGTCAGGTACTTGAATGGGTTGGAGGATTTATTCTAATGAAAGAATGGCAATAAAGAAGCATGTACAAACGAAATGGA
>NW_006333839.1:0-357 GCF_000327345.1 Myotis davidii
GGTATCAGACCTACTCAGTAGGTCCCTTACACCCTCAAAGCACCTCTACTTTGCTGGAGCATTAGCCAGGGCCCTCGGCAGCCACCCCGTCTTAAATGTGTTTGTGTCCATTGTTAGCCGGCGGGCGGGACGTCCTTACTTTCGGTGAGAAAGCCATCCGAGTCCAAGTCAATTTTCTTTATGATCGACTTCAGTCTTTTTTGTTGCTCTTCGGGGGCGAGTTTAACATATTCGTCGACTTCTTCCTTTGGAAGGTAAGCGATACACGGGGGGGTTAAGCGTTACTATCAGCGACCAAAATGGGGGAGAAAGTACGGCCAGCAGAGCCTCGCAGGCGGGGTTTGGGGTCATTCACAC
>NW_006333840.1:0-357 GCF_000327345.1 Myotis davidii
ACAAAAATGAATAAGATACTCTGTCACAGGAGCTAAGCACAGTGGGAAAGACAGACATATAAACAAATAACTACAGTGGCATGTGATGCATATAAAGATACATGTATGATGCTATGGAAACGCTGAAGAATGAATGCTTAATTCTGTTCATGTGAATTAGTTGTCAAGGCAACAGGCGAAATAGTGGGAATGCAGTTTGTATACAAAGGGAAGTTTTATGAGTGTTATGGAAGTGCACTTGTATGTATAACCGTTTCTAAAGATCTTTCCAGTGCAATTTATACTACACAAAAAAACCTGTTTCTAAAATTGTGGCTGTTCAATATTGGCTATATATCTTTAGTAGGTTTCATAGTA
>NW_006333841.1:0-357 GCF_000327345.1 Myotis davidii
CATGTAGTATCGAGTGGAGTTGATTGAACAGATCGATATTGTCTGCAGTGTCAATAGATCTGACACAACGAGGAGCGACGTGCATAAGGTTTCGCATCGTTGTTGGGGATTAAATGTCTTCTCGAGGAATTCCTTTTGCATAAATAGTGTATGTGTGCTGGGTGATTATGTTTTTGAAACAATTGATTGTTTCAGAAGAAGCTGAAACATATGATCTGTGGAGGAGGTGTGGATCTATTGTAGAGTTGATTCGTTTAACTCTATAAACTGCTCTTTTTCTTGCTGGTATATTTTGTATACAGAGGCAAGAGGTATGTTTGGAGAGGAGATTCTTGTATACGTAAAACATTCCAAATG
>NW_006333842.1:0-357 GCF_000327345.1 Myotis davidii
CTTTATTGAGATATGATTCACATACCATACAATCCACCCATTTAAGTGTATGATTGAATGGATTTTAGTGTGTTCACACACATGTGCAACCATCACCACAGTCAATTTTAGAATATTCTCATCACCTCTAGAAGAAATCCCATATCCTTTAGCTGTCACCCTCCTATTTATTCCCCTATTCCTGCCCCTCCAGTCCTAAGTAACCACTAACATTTCTGTGTGTATGGATTCCCCTGCTCTGGACTTTATTATGAACAGAATCATATCGCATGTGGTCTTTGGTGACTGACTTCTTGAGTATAATGTTTTCAAGATCCATTCATGTGTGGCATGTATCAGTACTTTATTCTTTTTTTT
>NW_006333843.1:0-357 GCF_000327345.1 Myotis davidii
AACTGTAAAATATTTGTGCCATCCTATAAAATATCCAGTGTTAGGAATCATATATTAGTATGATTACTAGAATTAAGTTAATTTGATAAAATGTTCTAATGGAGAGTAGAAAAGGTTAAACTTGTAGTTAGAAGCTTCAGCTTGAGGAGAAGTATCTAAAACATGCATGAGTTTGTGGACAATGAAAACAGTCTCTTTATTTTATAGTAAGACAAAGTATTAGGTTACCTTTTAGCCTTCAAAGTGTGATAACATGCAGATCCCTTTTGTCAATTCCTTTGCTGAAATTTCCCTGTCCAGAATGTCTACAAGCACGACTGGGAGAAGACCAAAGCTAAGAAATTCGACATTAAAGTG
>NW_006333844.1:0-357 GCF_000327345.1 Myotis davidii
AGAATGCTGTGCTATGCGTATAAGAGTAAAAAATCAGAAAGGTCACATCTTATCTATATGGCTATATCACACAAGAGGACAGAGGCCAGCATTTAGGAAATAATGACCATAGACATCAAAGTGAGTTATTCATGGAAAAATTGAAATCCTCATACAATACTGTAAAACTGGGTGGCCACTTTGGAAAAACAGTCTAGTAGTTTTTCATAAGATTAAACATAGTGCTACCATATGATGCAACAATTGGGTATGTACCACTCCTCCATGTGTACCCAAAAGGAATGAAAACATGCCCGGCCAGTGCGGCTCAGCAATTGAATGCTAACATGGGAACCAAGAAATCACCAGTTTGATTCC
>NW_006333845.1:0-357 GCF_000327345.1 Myotis davidii
TAAGGAAGAAATCTGGTAATGTTGCACATAGAAATTTACGTTGGATCTCTGAAAAGGCAGTAGAAGCCATTTTGTTTTAAATGTGGGGTCTGATATTAGAAACCACTTTAAAATTTTTCTTTTATTTCACCTATAAAATGGATCTTGATTTTTCAGTTGTATATAAGATATATTTCTAGAAAAGTTTCTGAAAGCCATATTTAAGACAAAGGGCACCCTGCAGTTCAAATTTTATTCTGCAGAAGACATTTTTCCTCTGAATGGCCAATTTATGACCTTTTCTTTTAAAAATTTTTTAACCTTTTAAAAAGCCAGTCTCAATACCACTGAAGACCTCAGTTAGGCATATATATATAT
>NW_006333846.1:0-357 GCF_000327345.1 Myotis davidii
GGTGCTGTCATGCCAGGGTGTGACCGCTGGGTGTCGATGGGTCCCTGAGCAGCAGGCGCTGCTGGACAACCCAGACTGCCAGAGGGTGGTGAGTGGGCTGTGCAGACTCGTGTTATGTCACAGGGTGTCTGCCTTTCAGGACACTCGGGGCTCTGGGGCCGTGGTGGTGAGGCATCAGCTGGCAGGACAACGGGCTCACACTTTTGGAATGTGGGCAGGATGCCAGCGCGGATGTCATCTCACTCAGAAGAGCATCTCCAGCTGTGGGCCAGCCCTCAGTGAGTGCTCCAATGACCTCTCGTTCAGCTCAAGCTCTGGGCACACAATATGTTTTAAAAGACTCAAAAGTGGCCCTGA
>NW_006333847.1:0-357 GCF_000327345.1 Myotis davidii
ATCGAACTGTGAATTCCTGGTTCATAGGTCAACCACTGAGCCACAATGGCCAGGCAGATCTAACATTTTCTTGGTGTTGTACCAGTTAGACCTGTGTGCTGCTGGAAAGATCAGACATCTACCTACTACCTTTTCCCCCTAACACCCTTCCCATAGTTCTGCAGGGATGTTCTCAGGACACTTGCTCCTGACCCCCGGACAACCGAAGTTGAGATACTTTATTCTATGTGATGGAATGCAACGCAGTCATTAAAAATAACCTTTTAAAAAAGAGAATATTTAATGAATGGGAAAATGCTATGAATACATTACACTGAGTGGCCCAATTATTATGACCACCTGACGTTTGTAGGCAAA
>NW_006333848.1:0-357 GCF_000327345.1 Myotis davidii
TTTGCCTGCATCCTAGGTCAAGGGCAAGGACAGGAGCCCTGAGGAGCGACCCAGGTGTGCAGGAGAGGAGAAAGCGGTAAAAAGTCAGAAAATGAAAGAGAAAAGCAGAACAGGGAAGAAACCCATGGAGGGGAGTGAGAGGGGACAAACTGCTGTGCGGATTTTATTTCAAAGTCAGCACTTGGTATTGAAGCAGATATTCGAAGTAATGGGGGAGGGGCCCAGAAATACTAGCAAGTTTGAGGCTGATGCTATTGGGGTAACACTCATGTCACAAAAAGAAATGAGAAACTTGGAAGGGAACGTGACTTGAGGTAGGAATGAAGCTAACCTTCATTGAGCACCTAATGTGTGCCA
>NW_006333849.1:0-357 GCF_000327345.1 Myotis davidii
TCTCTCTCTCTCTCTCTCTCAAAACATATCCTTGGGTAAAGATTTAAAAAAAATGTTGAAGTAGAAAAATCATATGAACAACTCAAAAGATAAAGAAAATATAGCTTACATGCACTATTACAGTTCAATGGACTATTATACACCAATGATAGTGAGTTAACTATGGCTAAATGCCACAATCTAAATGAATCCTCCATATAATGTTAGCAAAAGAAGAAATTAAAGAACACCTCTAGCACAACTCCATTTTTGCAGTTTTTAAAAACAGGCCAAATGTAATTACATTGTCTAGGAATGTATGCATAGCTGGTAAAACCATAAAGAAAAGAAAGTTTTACTGTTACCTTTGGGAAAGAG
>NW_006333850.1:0-357 GCF_000327345.1 Myotis davidii
TCTTAAATTAGATTGTATTAGTTGTTGTCCTGTCTTATAAAAAGAATAAGTTGGAAATATTTCCAGAGCATTGTGCAATAATAGCATTATAGATTTGTGCCCATATGTGTACACTATAGAGTTAAACTGTCATCCCTTTCCCTTCTCCCCAAATCTCTTATATAAATGTACTGTACTCCAACCACTTTTATGTAAAAAAAGAATGAAAGTCTAACTAGGGGTTGGGGAAGGCAGCAAAGGAAAGTAATTTCCAAATACTGCACGTCCTTGAATAATGTCATTTGGTTGTAAGATTGATGAGCTGCCATAGGAATTTATCTCAAAATCAGTTAGCCTGTGGTAAAATTGGTTTCCTTA
>NW_006333851.1:0-357 GCF_000327345.1 Myotis davidii
GGAGAGCGGTGACTGTGTGTTTTATAAATAAATGAAGGCCACTGCTCACACACCCACTGATCCCTCTGGAGTCCTAGAGGAACCCACGGTGTCAGAAACACCAAGGAAGTCTGGGGCCAGGGGCCAGGGCCAGCCTGGTGCTCCTGACGCCCTCGGGGATGGAATGTGTCACTGGGGTGAAGCGAGGTGGGAACGCTCCGTGCAGTGGGAAGGCCTGGGAAGGCTCACCCAGCGGAGGGGATGGGACTCATTATGGGAAGATGATGGGAAACGCACTTGAGCCATGAAGGCTGTCAAATCGGTCAGTGAGGGGTCAGCCGCTCTGGCTGAGGCTACGGCCGGAAGCCATTCAGGAGT
>NW_006333852.1:0-357 GCF_000327345.1 Myotis davidii
AGGTCACAGAGCAAATGGCATTGCCTGGACTCAGACTTCTCACCTTGCCTGATTCCAAAGCCCGTGTTTTCTCTCTTTTTATTTCCTTGTTTCACCCGTGCATTGTATTGCTTATGAAGGGAAATACAGAAAATCTGACATTAGAAGGCCTGATCTAAAACCTTGGCTCACCTGTATGACCCAGTAAATGTACGGGGCAGTAAATGAGGAAATAAGAAAAATGTCCTGGCCCTTTGTGGGTGACAGAACCACTGCCCTCCCCAGAGTATACTGCTCCCAATCAACAATCTCAGGGTGCTGGCGAGAATCCAGGGCACTAATATGATAGCCTGATTTATTTTTGTTTTTAGTTTTTTT
>NW_006333853.1:0-350 GCF_000327345.1 Myotis davidii
CGAGATCCACAGGTTGAGAACCGCTGTTCTAGATAAAGAGTTTGGTCTTCTTTTTTACAAAGTTATTGATTCCAAAGGCCCACACTCTATTAGGACGATCTTCATCAAGAATATCAATGACAACCTATTTTCTAGATGCTATTTGGTTTTTATCTAATGAGAATCCCCTGCAGCATTTGACACTCCAAATGAATTGCATTAGAATTATGTTAATCTCATGGCCTTCGGCATAATGATACCATATTCCCCAGCTCTTCCTCTATGGCTACTCTTCTACCCTTCCATTTGTTTCTGCTCTAGTATTTACTGGTGATTCCTGGAATCCAAACTCAATGCTCTTCACTCCCCAC
>NW_006333854.1:0-357 GCF_000327345.1 Myotis davidii
TCTAAAATTTTATGACTCAACAACAGAAGTATATTAGCTGCATTTTTAACATATTAAGTAACCTACTAAAAACTCTGTTAGTAAACATCCCCATTTTTCATTGCAACTTGTTCCTAAAGACCACAAGACAACAAAAAACCCACAGCGTCCAGTGTTTTACACGAGTAACTTGTGTTTCTGCTCTCTATCACTAGGTGGCATCGGTGTACCTCTCTGAAGGGTGTGATGGCCCCACTCATTTAGCTGTGAAGGTGGGAGCTATTCATACACCAGCTGAAACTGATGAAGGAGCAATTCAAAACAGGTCCACATGAAATACAGCTATTGCTTAAATTTCTTCAAATGAAAGACTTCATG
>NW_006333855.1:0-357 GCF_000327345.1 Myotis davidii
CAGCCCCAACAAACTAAGACAACCCCCACGTCGTGATAGGAGATATGTGAGAGGCTATATGTGAGGGATGGGGAATATTGTTGCAGCCACCATTGGAAAATATAGTCTGCCACACACGCTTTCTAAAAATGCTAGGCTTATTAGCATGTATTAGCTTGTTCACACTGTTTTTAATAGGCTTGTTTGCACTATTTTTTCAGGTGAGTAAATTAAGCCCAGAAAGATTAAGTAGCATGCTCAAGGTCTTCAGAATAGTAACTGACTGATATCAAGGTCACCAGGCTGCCTCTCTGGCTTAACTGACAAGCATCCCTGAGCTCCTTTCACAATATCTCTCTCTCTCTGCGTTTTCAAAAA
>NW_006333856.1:0-357 GCF_000327345.1 Myotis davidii
AAGTTGGGCTAAATTCTTCCCCTCAAGGGACATATCAAATCATGGCACATACCATGGTGTTGCATGTTACCCTTCCTCCTAAAGCTCTATGCACATTTTTATATCCCCAGTACCTCACACATGACCTCAAACATTTTTGGTATTCAATGGAACTGGGTTACCCTTCCCTTCAAGATTTAGTTAATGTGCAAACATTGGAAGAGTAATACATTACGTCAGGCTCACCCATCACATTTGCAAAGGCAGTAGCACAAGTGGAGGCCCACATGCCGTAGACCTAAATACTTATGATTTCTAAACTAAACTTATAAACTGCTGTATAAATGTGTTGTGGCCCTGGCCTAGTGGCTCAGTTGG
>NW_006333857.1:0-357 GCF_000327345.1 Myotis davidii
CCTGATCCCTAGTCCAGGCTTCACTGGCTCACATCTGCATTTGCTTTGTTTGTTATGTGGTGTAGATTCTGAGTTCATTTCTCATCCTTCAATCTCTTGTAATTCATTCTCCATCCAGAGCTATCCTAACTTAGGTTAGAAATTCTATTTTGACTCTGCATTTCTGGAACCTAGCACCTTAGATATAGCTACAGGAAAGACTGATTCCTATAAATTGTTGGAATAAATATTTAAATCAAAATTTGTAAAAGTAAAGATTCTAGGTTTAGATATTATAATTCTTCTGTATGTCTAGAATCTTAAGAATTTGGAAATAGAGGGCCAGACATTTAAGAAATGCCATATTGCCCTAGCTGG
>NW_006333858.1:0-357 GCF_000327345.1 Myotis davidii
TTTCTATTATTGTTATTTCTGGATGTGGTTTCTAGTTAGGAAAAAAATTTTTTCCCACTTTCAGGCATAAAGGAACTTAATCTTTTTTTTTCTTCTAGAATTTATCTGGGTTTCCTTTTGATATTTAGATCTCTGACACATTTGGGATTTGTCTTTTGCACAAATTCTTAAATCACCTCCTGGGCACAACTTTGATTGGTTTGGGATACGCCATTTTCTGGGAGGAGTCAGGAAATGATGGTGAAATGATCATAATCACTTATTAGGACATTACAGTTCAAGATAGATCCTAATAATAGTAATGATAATAAAATCAATAATAACAGCTAAGCCGAAACCGGTTTGGCTCAGTGGATA
>NW_006333859.1:0-357 GCF_000327345.1 Myotis davidii
TTTTTTAATAATACCCAGTGCTAGGAGGGGAATGTACTGAGCAGACACATGTTTTCTTGGTCATGGAAAAGACCATCCCTCAACGTATATGAATAAAGTGATATTCTGGTTTATCTGTCAGCCCCTTGCAGTTTGGTTAGCTACCTTTCCACGAGACCAATCAACTCTGGTGACGATGAAGAAATGGAGTGGATCCTGTATCTTGAAGACCACATTCATCAAATTGACAGCATCCTGAGAGGGCTTGTAAGAAGAGCTAGCTGGTCACCTATGACACCGTACCTAATGTTTTCTCTAAAAGGCAACATTTGGTCAAATATAGTACAGCCCTAAACAGTTTGGCTCAGTGGATAGAGC
>NW_006333860.1:0-357 GCF_000327345.1 Myotis davidii
AAGGGCCAGAAGGTTGAGAACTACTGGTCTATATAGTAGACAATAAGTATGAGGTGTGGCTTATGCCCTAACTTGTTTCACAATTATTTCTTTTTCAGATTTATGATGTGATGCAAAATTATATAACAAATATGAGGTGACAGTAAGTATTCATGGAAAGGTTAGAGGTTGTATGATATTCTAGGAAAGAAAGAAGTGTGTGGAATCGGTTACTATCTGAGAGAAACATAGTAATCACTCATTGTTTAACCAGAGAGATAACTGTACACACATCTTGAACCATTTTTACTTGACTTCCTCAGGGCTGTGATGCCAGCTTTCAGTAATTCTCTGATTCACGATGGACTTATCCTAATC
>NW_006333861.1:0-357 GCF_000327345.1 Myotis davidii
TCCTTCAGAGCCCCAGTTTCTCACCTGGAAAGACTCACTGTGGGACTGGACTCGGGTGAGGCTGATCAGGCAGGCGAGGTCATGAGTGTGGAAAACACAATGATCACATGGGAAGGGTTTGCTGCACGTGATCAGCAACCACTTAGTGGTAGATGTGTCACTCATGCAGGGTGTGGCTTTCCCCCCTAGTTCATCTCCACCTCACTAACTTGTGTGAGGAATAATGAGGGTTATAGAAGAGAAATGCTCTATCTGTGAGTAGTGACCAGTAGATTTATGAGTCATCAAATGAACATGGAGAAGAAGGCGGTCATGACTCCTGAAGACTCCGTGGTTTCCATCCTGAACAAAACCACC
>NW_006333862.1:0-357 GCF_000327345.1 Myotis davidii
AAATCAATAAAATATATTTTTAAAAAAAGACATGAACAGGAATTTGCAGACAAGAAAGTAAGGATTTATTAAGGGATGGCACCAAGCCCAGTCACAGATAACTCATGCTCAAAGATCTGGCTTCCCCATGGCTTCCAGGGATGGACTATTTAGGGAAAAAATAATTAATTATGGTGACTAAAGGAGTTAGGGTGGTGGTCTCTATTGATTGTTTGGTGCTAGGGTAGGGAGTAATTGATCATTGCTTATGGTCCTGGTATTAGCCATGCAGTTGCTCTGTCCAATTTCACAAGGATTTATTCTGTGGCATCATTCCGATTTCTTGTCCAGAGCTAAAACACAACTGAGGCCAAGATA
>NW_006333863.1:0-357 GCF_000327345.1 Myotis davidii
AAGACAATGAAGTGTCAGCATCCACTGCCACCTTCCATCTGGGAATCTGGCAGAGAAGGGCGGAGCTACTGAGGTGTGAGGTCAGAGGCGGGGAACCCCCGAGGGCCCCAGCTTTGTCCCTGATTGTTTTTGGCATATTTGGGGCTGTTGGACTATTTTGATAAAATGGGAGTGAGGAAATTAGCCTTCCTTGCGTATAGCGTGGATTCCTTCCGTCACCTCATGTTTGAGGTGAAAGCAAGTTTGGGAAGTTGTCACAGCTATCAAGGGGGGAAACTGAGGTACAGGGCCACCAGCAAGGCAAGGGCAGGCTGAGTCTTTTTTTAAATTTTAAATATATATTTTTTATTGATTTCA
>NW_006333864.1:0-357 GCF_000327345.1 Myotis davidii
TTTCCAAGGTTGTTTTTGCTTATAAATTTTAATAACATGAAAGGTTGCTTCCTTAGTAAAAGATGATCCCTTAAAAGTGCTGGGCCTAAAGCCAAAGGATAGAGGTTTGCCTGTGGCCACCTCTAAGAAGGAAGTGTAGTTAGATGACATGAAAAAGGGAGGATAAAAGAAAGAACCCAGCACTGGGAACTGGAAAAGTTAATACTCAGCATGGGGGAGAGGAAAGTGGGCTGGAGCAGACAGAGGAGGCCTTTTCTTCATGATGTACTTGAATGTTTCGATGGAGGCCAGTAAGTGAAGGGAATTGATTCTGGTGCTGGCTTGGAGGGAGGTAGAGAGAAGATTGGTCATGGAAAG
>NW_006333865.1:0-357 GCF_000327345.1 Myotis davidii
GGAAAAAAAGAGCAAGAATGAGAGAAAGATTAGGGGTAGCATGGGGAAGGACAAATACATTAAAAAGACTAAGAGGCATAGCAATTGTGGACTTTTATGGACCCTGAATCAAACATGAACTGTAAACATAAGTGGTGGCATTTATGAGATAGTTGTGAAGTTAATCATTGGCTAGATACTTGATTATATTAAGGCATTGTTTTCAGCGTGATAATGATGTAGCCCTTAGGTTTTCAACTGAAGTCCTTATTTTTTAGGAATACATATGTTTATATTTAGATAAGAAATGCTATGATGCCTAGGATTTGCTTCAAAATAATGTGGGAGTGGGACAATAGGCAGGGTTATTAGAAAAAA
>NW_006333866.1:0-357 GCF_000327345.1 Myotis davidii
ATTAGGAAGGTTGAGAACCACTGGTTTAGCTGCTCATCTGATGAACATTTAGGTTGTTTCCAATTTTGGACAGTTATAAATTAAGCAACAACAAACATTCTGCAAAAGTCTTCCTTTTAATTGACATAAGTTTTTATTTCTCTTGGGAAAATACCTAGAAGCAGAATTACTAAACATGGTAAGTATATCTTTACCTTTATATGGAACTGGCAAATTTTCCCAAAGAGGTTGTGTGATAGTACATTACCATCAGCAATGTATGAGAGTTCAAGTAGTTTCATAATCTCGTCAACACTTGGAATTGTCAGTCTTTTATTTTATTTTCACCTGATGTTATTTTATGGATTTTTTTTTTTT
>NW_006333867.1:0-357 GCF_000327345.1 Myotis davidii
ACCCCCAATGTGACTATATTTGGAGATAGGGCCTCTGAGGATGTAATAAAAATTACAGTGATACCATAAGAGTAAGGTCGTAATCTATTAGAACTAGTGTCCTTATAAGAAGAGGGAGAAACACCAGGGATGAATGAGTACATAGGGACAACTATGTGAGGGCACAGCAAGGAGGCAGCTGTCTTCAAGAGAGGAGGAGAGTCCTCATCAGTATTATGTGAAAACTTTTAGTTCCCACACAATGGGCAAGTAACTTACATGACCAGATCTCAATGAAATTAAAATTTTAAGACTCCAGTCAAATCTGGATTTTAGCATTGTCTTATTAATACCACTGAGAGGACCAATAGTATAGGG
>NW_006333868.1:0-357 GCF_000327345.1 Myotis davidii
GGGATAAACATGAGGCTGCCAGTCACCAAATCTCTGTTCACACAGTTGTCTGGGGGTACAGGAACCCTAGCCAATGATGAAAAGCCAGGAACATTGTGACCTGTTATATGGAAGCATCATCCCATCCAACTTTTGGCTTTGGCATCAATATTGCCCTATCTTGTCCAACTTCAGAAATAACTGTTGATAATTTTCAAAACAAGAGAAAAAGCTTGGTAAAATAATTGAATTTGACCAGGTTTGGTCCTTCACGCAGGCAAAGTTGGCAAGTGATTGGAAGAGCATCTAAATCATCCCCCTTGTCCAGCCAGGGTGGATCAGTGATCAAGTGTCAACCTATGAACCAGGAGGTCACGG
>NW_006333869.1:0-357 GCF_000327345.1 Myotis davidii
AGGCTGATGCTCCATCCATTGAGCCAAGCCAGCCAGGGCTTGAGTAACTATTTTATTAGGTGTTAGGACTCTTCTGAAACAAGAGGTCAATGAAAAGTTAGTAAAGCCGGAAGCCCAGATGGTGCTGAATTCACCCAACCACAGTGAACTCCCTGGATGTGCTCATTCCCATTGCTCAGTCACTCGTGTGATGTGTGTGAAATTCTGACAAGCTGGAAAATTGCCGGTCATTGGCCCAGTCGATGGAAGATGACTCAGTTCTTCTAATTACAGGCCCAGCCACAAAAAGTACCTTCTGGTTCCCACGGGTATTTTTAAAAGCAACTAACTCTATAATAATAATAAAAAATTAACAAT
>NW_006333870.1:0-357 GCF_000327345.1 Myotis davidii
AAAAAAAATACCAGAGGCATATAATTTTCTTCAGAAAGACATGTATCATCAGACAGACTATAATACACTGATGAAAGATACATTAAAAGGGAGATTGATGAAGCCTTTGGAGAATTAGGTACCATGTCATTGGCACAATGACTAAGATTCATGTTATAAAAACTCTAAATCAAATATGACCTAAAAGATTGAATGAAATGTGATCAGTTCAGTTGAAACCTAAGGGAAAGCTTCTATTAATCCCCCCAAACCTTTTCATGACTCCTGTTTTTTTGAGCCTCTAATGCTTCTTCTACATACTACTATTGATGCTTCATTATTGATTCAGATAACCCTTTCCCTCCTTCCTTATATACC
>NW_006333871.1:0-357 GCF_000327345.1 Myotis davidii
TCAAACTCCCGAGGGGACACTTTGCATATGAACTGTTTTTGTCAGTTGGGTCTGTAGCCATTGCTAGTGAAATCATCCAGGATAATTGAGTACACCCACTTTATGGCATACACAGGGAAAGCATGCAAAATACCCTCTCAAAACTCATCTTCAACGGAAAATAAAACATTACTTTTTCTAGTGGTTCACTGCAGCATGTCTGAACAATCTTTGCTACTGAATAACAATAAAGTTTGGTGACTTTACTCCTGGCAGATAAATAGTTAAATATTTTTTAAAAATCAATTGTGCTTGAGGCAATGATAGGGGAAATGAATCACATGTACCAAACCAATATCCACAATGACTTTTTTTTTT
>NW_006333872.1:0-357 GCF_000327345.1 Myotis davidii
TTCGGAGAGAACACACCTTTCTCAGTCACATATGCACAGAATGCCCCCACACTGTTTCATCCCAACATAAACCCACTGAGTGTTTCCCTCGGTGGCCTCACCTCTCTATCACTCCCCTGGTCACACATGGCCCTGAAGACTTACCACAGCTACTTTCTTTCAAAAAGTCTTGAAATCAATGTACAAGAAATAGCTACTGCTAATTTCAGAATGGAATAGTAAAATAAACCACCATTATTAAAACCTGATCAGCAAACTGACTTTGACCACCCACAGCATCAACTATTTAAAAACCTTAAATGAAAACTCTTCTAGCATGGCTAATGTGACTACTACAGTGTGCAGGGAGAAAAAAAA
>NW_006333873.1:0-357 GCF_000327345.1 Myotis davidii
TCTATTGAACCAAAGATACAAAACTAGGAAATTATCAAACTCTCATTAGATGGAAGGAAACTTTTCAGTAAACCTGGCTATCTTCCTGAAGTCCCTTTTCAGGACTAAAAATGACTGAATAGTTTAGGCTGTAATTATTAAAACAGAAGTGCTACATCACCTGTGGTTTGCCCCTGATTTTAAATGAACAGCATAAAGACACACCAGAGGGTTGGTAACAGAGCTACCCTGGGACAATCTACAGAATGTCCAGTAACTTAAAAATTTGGGCACAAATATATCTGAAATTGTCAAAGACTATGCAAGGTCCATGAAACCTAAGTGGGTTTTAGGTTGAGGTTCTGCTCATGTTGCTTT
>NW_006333874.1:0-357 GCF_000327345.1 Myotis davidii
TAATTTCCTTTCAATGTGCATGAATCCGTGTGCCAAGTCACTAGTGCAATAATAAATACTGGTGGAATACATTACTGTCCTTTTTTCCCCCCAATTTAATTCCATAAAACAGACTTTCAAAAATAGAATTACCTGATCAAAAGTTTTGGATATTTTTCAAGCAATTAGTAATGGGATTGTTGTTCATAAAATGTGTCAATTTAGACTATAATGAATTATGGTTCAGAATGCCTGTCTATAATACACCATTGTAAGAATGGATGTTCTTGTTATTTTGTGTTAATTGGATTACATTAATTTATAGTTCAGATGTTTATTATCCATTTTTTAATTTTTTTTTTTGTTAATCCTCACCTG
>NW_006333875.1:0-357 GCF_000327345.1 Myotis davidii
TGCATATTAGCCTTTTATTATATAGGATAGGGTAATATCATGTCATCTGCAAATATAGTCATGTACTACATAACAATATTTCAGTCAACAGTGGACCACATATACCACAGTGGTCCCTTTATAATAGAGCTGAAAAATTCTTACTGCCTGATGGCAGCCATTGTAAGGCAGTGCAACACAGTAGTCTGTTTGTGGGGATGATGTAAACCAACCTGTCTTGCCAGTCATATGAAAGTAAAGCACATGCTTTTACAGGATAGTACATAACCTATAGTACAGTAGAAAAGTACAGCACATAGTTATATACAGTACATAATACTTGATAATAAATTACTCTGTTACTGATTCTTGTACTCT
>NW_006333876.1:0-357 GCF_000327345.1 Myotis davidii
GCAGGAGAAGACCATGCAGGAATAGCAAAGTAACTTCAAGTTTTATCAATAATAAATATGAGTTCTTCAGCATGTATTATTAAATATTTGTATTTTTATATGGGTAATGGGTAAAATGGTATTGATAATAATTGATAACTTAATACAACGTTTATAAATAGCCTGGCAATGGTTGCCTCCACTGGCTACATGTTAATATACCCAAAATACTTATGTGTAGAAATTCTGATTTAATTGGTTCTAGGTATGGCCAGCCCATCATTAAGCTTAAAAGATGGATAGGTAATTATAATGATCAACTTGCATTGATAACCAGTGTTTACATATTTTATATTTATAATTTAATGTTATTTCTTA
>NW_006333877.1:0-357 GCF_000327345.1 Myotis davidii
ACAGGAGCAGGTCTCAGTTCCTGACACATTGGCAGGCTGCCGGGCCGAGAAAAGTCAGCGCCCACATGTAATAGCTAAGGGACCCATTGCATTCTCTGAGGCGGAGGCTTATAGAGGACTAAAAAGAAAAGATAAAAACCCACCTAGTCAAGAATTTTTTAAAGGTACCTAGTGGACGTCACCAGAAGATCTGCTGTATCTGTATGGATATTCTCATTTACCACCCCGGGCACAATACAGAGGACCTTCAGAAAACCTATATGGATTTCCCCCTAACTAGTTTGGCTGAGTAATTGAATGAAGAAAAAATTTCTCTTTATATCCAATCTAGAGTCTCCATCTTTGATATAAAAACAA
>NW_006333878.1:0-357 GCF_000327345.1 Myotis davidii
CAACTGAGCCACACTGGCCAGGGCTGGACAGTTAGCTTTAAGTAGTACTGCAGCATGGTCAGACACTATAGCTTCAGAGAGGTGGAAACTGGAAGGAAGAGAAAATTGTATGCAAAAAGGTTAATGCAGAACTAAAAATGTCTTAGGTGAGCCAGGGGCAATGCAGATGAAGATAAATGAACAAATTGAAAGGATATTTCGTGGTTCCTACGTGACAATGGCAGGCCCAGTGCACCCAGCCCACCTGAAATTCTCTCAGCCCCAAATAAGAAGGAAATTTATCATGAAATTGATGGTATTTAAAAGTACATTGGAGCTGTAGCCAGTTTGACTCAGTGAATCGAATGTCAGCCTGCA
>NW_006333879.1:0-357 GCF_000327345.1 Myotis davidii
TCTTTTTGTTTTCATACAGACAAAATTACAGTATTTCACCTGGCTTCCCTATTTCCACCTCATCTGCACATTTCCTTTTCTACCACATTCCTGCATAAATTTGTTATGCTGTTGATTTTACAATAGATTTTTTCCCTTGTGGAGTCAAGTTTGTGATTGTCTCACAATGTCTGTGATTGTGTTCAAAGGCTAATACTTGTGTTCAATATACATGAAGCCATGTCCTCCAGACCATACTTCATCAATAATATTCATATTTTCATATCTGCTTCTTTTATTTTTTTTAATTTTTATTTTTTTCAGATGATCAGCATAGACAGGTTCTCTGTTTATTGTCTTGTTACATCTGTATTTATA